>NC_056729.1:1243068188-1243333188 GCF_019279795.1 Protopterus annectens
ATCCTGCCACATGCCTTGAATTGTCCTGCCCAGATAATGACCCCCCCACCCTATCTGGAAAGTGTCAGTGGTCACTCTGGTTACCGGTTGAGGGGGGAAGAAATGGCAAACCTGATGTCACGTGGTTGAAGTGAAGCCACCAGCAAAGTTCCTTTTTGCAGAACTCTTATCAGAATTTGGCAAGATGTGGGTAGATCCTGCAACAACCACTGGGTGAATAGTAGCCACTGTAGAATTCTCATGTGCATTTGTGCAAGTGGAACTACAGTTATTGCTACTGCCATGGTTCCCGAGACTTTCAAGACTGTTTTTGCCTGTACTTTTGTTTAGGAGAGAAGGTTAGAGACTTGGTGTCTCAGAACTAGGACTCTTTCTGTAGGAAGTTGTGCCTTCATGTTTATTGTGTCAAGATCTGCTCCTATAAACATGATATGTTGCGATGGCAACAATGCAGATTTTTCATAATTTATTGTGAATCCCAGGTAAAAGCAGAGAGATAGAGTGGTGTCTCTTGATTCCAGTAGTATGTGCTTGGTGGTGGCATTTAGGAGCCAGTCGTCTAGATAGGGAAACACTCAGAATCCTCGATGTCTCAGATGAGCCGTGACTACTGCTATGCACTTGGTGAACACTCTGGGGGCTGTAGAGAGACCAAAGGACAGAGCTCGAAACTGGTAATGACTGGCTCCCAGCCAGAAGCGCAGATGACTCCCAGATGGCCTGTCCATCTTTATGTGGTAGCATGCATCCTGGACATCTATGAAGCACATTCAATTGTCTTTTCCTAAGAAGGAAAGAATACACTGCAGTGTTACTATCTGGAACTTTGTCTTTTTTACTGATTCGTTTAATCTGCTGAGATCCAAAACTGGTTTCCAGTCCCCTGTTCTTTTTGACCCTAAAAAGAACCTTGAGTAAGTTTCGGATCCTATTTGGTCTGTGGGGACTCTTTGGATGACTCTAGTCCAGCAACTTTTAATTTCTAGAGTTGCTTGATCCCTCTGACTGGGTGGAACACCCGGGGTTTTCTTTAGGTTTTGGACAGGAAGAGAAAATGGTATGGAGTGTCTTCTGGATATGATCCCTTGCACCCATTTATCTTTTGTTATTTCTAGCCAGGCTTTTACATACAAGGATAAAAGTGACCTCCAACTGCCTCCAGAGATGGACAAATGAACCTCCTTTCAGGAGCGCTAAAAGGGTCAACTATGGAAGGAATCTGGTGCCCTGTTTTTGCGGACCCCCTCTGCCGTGAGGCTGGCATCTTCCATTTGTACTTCTCCCTCTGCCCGTGGGGGAAGAGTCACTACGTCTGTCCTGGAAAACTCTGGAATTTATGGAACCACATCCCCCCCCCCCTTTTGGATAAGGTATAGAAGGTGCAGAAAAGTGAACTCTGACGGCAGAGTGTCTTTCCTTGTTCACACGTGGTTAGCACCTCCTTAACTTTTGGCCCAAACAAGGATGAGCTGTCAAATGGGGCATTAATAAAGGAAGATTTGAGAGGTTCCACAAAGTCACATAAGCACACCCAGGAATGTCTCCTTCGGGATATTCCTGAACCCGCTGCTCTGCTCGCTCCATCTGTTGCATAAGAAATGAGCCTCATGGAGGAAATGACCACAAAATTTAAGGTGGAGAGCTGAGAGGAAACCATGTCCAACACCCCTGCAGTTACTGAACCTTGTAGAGCATCTCCCAGCTCCTTTAGGTGATTATTTTGTAGCCTTGTAAAATGTGTCAGATAGTTCAGCGATCAGTGCAAAAGTCACTGAAGTAAACATGCGCTTCCAGTATCTGTTCATCATACAAGACTCCTTGTTCGGTGGATGGACGACAGCAGAGGATGTTTCAGAAATTCCTTTTTGGTGGCAGCTGCCACCACCATAGCATCTACATGGACACCCCTTGGTCAAGAAGTCTTTATCTGAGGGGGGCTGTGATAAAACTTATTTGGCCTCCTAGAGACAGGCTCCACTGCATTTAGAGACTCCAACAACTTTCGACTAACTAGTTCCATAAGTTCGTCAAAAGGCAGAGACACCCAAGTGGCTGAAGGATGAGACCCAAAGGCCTTCAGGCAGACAGACTCCTCATCAGAAGGGTTGATGGGCTTCTAGCAGCGTTTCTGTTTAAGGATTTTCAGGATGTCTGCGAAGGAGACATCCTCTGAGGGCGAATGTGGGGACCCTTCTGACTCATTGCGTTCTGGGTCAGAGGTGGCTGACTCATCAGGGGAGTCCAAATGCTTCCTCTTGCAGAGTCTCTTTTGAGGGACCTCTTCAGAAGGGCATTCTGGAGAGGTTTCAAAAGAGAAGGGTTCACCAAATGGGGTACCCTGAGGACTAGGGTTTCCGCTGGTCTGTGGATGGTGTGGTGCAGGGATAGACGCTGGTGCCTTGGGGAGGGGGGGGTGTTGGAACTCTTGAATGGGGTTGTCTGGGGAGACAGAACCTTCCTCATCATCTTGAAAGCCCCCCCCCCCCGATCCAAAGAAACCTCTGGCTCTGAACAGCCAGAAGAAATCCCCAGAACCAAGGGGCCGGCTCCAAAGCTGATGTAGGAGCACAACTCATCTGCGCCAAAGTGCAGAGAAGCAGGGGCGGATCCGACAACTATAGGATCAGACCACCCTCCCTGGACCCAACAGTGTTGGCTTCTAGACTCCTTGGATGGAACCAAGGATGTCGGAGCAGATGTATGGTCCAAAGAGAGACCAAGATGGTTCTCGGCACCGATGGATCAACATCAGACAGTTCCAAGCATTCTGTCTCCAAGGAACGGAGTCGGCTCGGAGAAATAGAAGTTGGTGGGATGCTTTTGGTTCTGGCTGGCTCCAAATTCCTGGGGGTTGGAGCAGAGAGTTTAGCCAGAACTGGTGTCTTCAGTAGCCTATGCACCACCCTATCCAAATCATCATCTGAAAGGCTTCTGGAGGACTTAGAGGAAGGGGTAGGAGATCTTACTAATTGTAAAATAGGTGATTTCAACACAGGAGTAACCGGCTCCCGAATTCAAATTCCACTGGCACCGATAAAGGTTTGTTGGTTCCAAAGTAGTTTTAGCCAGAGATGCAATTTTATTCAACTTTTTTGCTGGCTCCAAATGTCCTGAAGAGGGAGAAGATATGGACTTGCCTGATTTGGATGAAGGAGATTTCACTTCTTCTAGAGCTTCTTCGAGGGGGACTTCCAACAGACCTCTCATAATCAATTTTTACACTTTAACAGCACTCTAGAGCTAAAAGAGTGACAGATTGATCAAGACTCTTGAAGATGTACTTCTCACAAGCAGTAAATACAAATGGTATGAGAGTCAGTAATAGACATCTTCTGGTTGCATCTAGTACATTTTTTAAAACCCGAAGGCTTGGTTTCTTTATGCTCCTTAGACATGCTTAAAACAAAAACAGCGCGCGTGCGCGCACACACACACACACACACACACACACACACACACACACACACACACACACACACACACACACACACTAACTACAGAAAACCTTTTTTTAATACAGAAATCCAGTTGTAAAACGAGAAAAAAATATTAGTAGTAACAAGAAAAAAATATTAGTAGTAACAAACAATAAGATGCCCTCTAAGTAAAATGGGCAGTAAAAGTCCTCGAACTTAAACAGACTAACAGTTTTTCCTTCCCATTGCTAAAGAAAGAGCATTACAAATTCACAACAACAACAACAGGATATCCTCTAACTAAAAGGGGCTGCAGCAACCCTCTAACTTAAACAGGCTGATGTCTTTCAATCTTAGTTTAATAACAGATACAGAATTTAAAACGGGACAGGGAAAAAACAAAGCCAAACAAGACAAAATGATGGCCTTAAGCAATACAGCAACAAACCTGCTAATAACTAGAAAAAGACAGAAGAAAGCTAAAACTAACTATATCCAAGTAAAACTAGAATTATTTTCTAACAGGTTCCCTTAGAACTAGCCAATTTTTAGCTTTAGCACTCAAATCTGTTTCTTTGAAATCAGCACTTGTTCAGAACTCGTTGTAAGCACCAAATAAGCCTCAAATTACTACAGCACTCAACTTAGCTCACTTGTCTAGAGGAAAACAGTTTTTAGTACTTAATGACTAAGCACCAAGCCAGGTATGTCTAAGGGTCTGCTCCCGGTGTTTTCTCCTGTCTACCTGATGAATCTGGGCATCTTGGGGTAATGCAGCAATTGCCTCATGTACACAGACAACCCTCTCCTCCTACCACCCAACACTACAACTTGTGAGAGATGCACTTGTATAGCCAAACTGGAAGCAAAGCTCTTTTCACCTAAGACTGGACTAGACAGTAAAGAGGAGAAGGTAAACACTTGCACCACACCACACATCACATAATCCCTCAAACCCTACACCACCAAAAACACACACATAGCAACACAAAACACAGACCTACATTTGCGGAGGCTCTCAATAAAAATCTGCTCAAGCAACAGAGACCTCCAAAGCGGAAACACATGCAACCTCCACCCCCCCCCCCCAACACAACCCAATTGACACACAAGACCACAAACTCAGTGGGCCACTCAACCACAGCCCATAAGGCATAACGTACCCAACACTCTATTTATAGATGACTCTATAGTCAGGCACACTGATATTCCACTCACCAGGCTAAACAAGGAGAAAGCTACTGTTAGCTGCCTGACGAGTGCCAAGATCCACCACATAACGCATGCACTCGGGTCACTCCACAACAAGTACAAATATGACTCTGTCATTGTCCATGTTGGTGTGAATGACTCGAGACTTACCTCCCCGGACTACATGAAAAAAAGAGACATGGAAGAGCTCTCCGATCTTGTAGCCAGGCAGGTATGTCACTAGCCCAGAGTAGCATCCTGCCATCACCCGGAATGATACCACAGTACAAGGACAAAATGATTGGCTTCAAAAATTTGCTAAGTTTCTGGTGTCATTCTAAGGGGATCCAGTATCTGTCTGCCTGGGATGACATGATCGACAGACCACGATGCTTTGCCAGAGATGGCCTGCATCTGTCGTCCTTGGGATGCCGGATACTGGCTAAGGCTCTTGCCACCCCTATAGTGCCTTTTTTTCTTTTTTAGACAAGGTTCAAATGACAAATTCACCACCGTAACAGGTACAAGCAAGCAAAATCTGAGGGTAATGCTACAAGTCTAAACCTCAAAATGCATTCACACGAGGCACTCCTTAAAATGGAGAACATAGACATCTGTGCAATGACAGAGACCTGGTTCAAGGCTCCAGACAGCACCCCTGCATTACCAGGCTATAATTCATACCACACCTTTCGGCCACCTAACCCCTACACCAAAAAACTAAAGGTGGAGGCATGTCCATATTTATTAAGGATATCGAAACCTCCAGGCTAGTTGCTCAGCATAATACATCCAACATTATCCAAGTGCAACTAACTCTGGACAAGACCGCAATCCAAATTGCAACAGATTCCCCACCATGCCCCAGGATTCCCACTCCTCATTTCTTGACACACTGGAAAATATTGGGGTACCACCCAACACCCTAATAATGGGCGATTTCAACTACCCCACCATTAACTGGGAAAACTACTCATGTACCAACTCTTTTGCTCAACGTTTTCTGGAATTCATAAATTCCAATGCCTTGAATCAACTTATCCGCACCCCCACCAGGGGCAGCAATATCCTAGACCTGGTCATTATCAACATGGACGACTGGTGTTCCACAACAGAGATCAATTCCTCATTGGTCATAGATATCCACATCCCGCCCCCCCCATTAGGGAAACCACCGTAAAAAATTTCTCCAAAGCCAACTTCACGCTTCTTAAGACAGAAGTGGCAAACTTCATGACACCCATGCAGACAGACAATAGATGTACGACTGCTGAATCCTACACAAATGCACTTTATAAGCACTTACTCGAGTGCATGGATCGTGCTATTCCTAATAGAACCAAGATGCTATCCTGCAAAAAAAGGAAGCTAATCTGGTGGTCCCCTGCCATAAACAAACTCTACAACAGAAGAAAGAAACTGTTGCAAAAAAAAAAAAAAAAAAAAAAGAGTAAAATCCCATTACTGGAAGAACTCCCTGGTCACCCTCAGTAAGAAGCTGAAATCCCTCATAAAATCCTCCAAAGCTAGTTGTGAAAACAAAAATCGCCACGGATTCTAAAGACAACCACAAAGCATTCTATAGCTATGTCAAGAATCTCAATGGCTGCACTCAGATCTGCTCTGAGTTACAGCATAATGGCACTAAATAGACAGAGAACCAACTGATATTGCCAACATCCTGGCAGATAGGTTCAGTGCTAACTTTACCCCCACTCCGGGCCCATCTCTATACTGGAAGAATGCAAAGTTCCTGTAATCACGGCTGCACATTTAAAACCCACACTCTCCAAAGCCAAGAACACAGAGTCCATGGGATCTGACAACATGCCAGGCTGCGTTCTACATGAACTACAGAATGAACTGGCACCCCACCTAAGCACCATGTTCAATCATAGCCTCATCTCAGGCTTTTGCCCAGTGAATGGCACACAGTGACTGTTATCCCACTCCACAAAGGGGAAGCCACCAGGGACCCCGGGAACTACTGCCCATTAGCCTAATGGGCCTGGTCTGCAAGGCCATGGAACTTGTAAACAAAGATATTGGTAATCTTCAAACTCTGGACCCCACCCAGTTCGGATTTGTAAAAGGCAGATCATGTCTCCTAAACCTGATTGACTTCTTTGAAGCAGTCACCAAAGCCGTAAACGAGAGTAAGGTGGTTCAAACAGCCTATCTAGATCTCGCCAAGGTTTTGACACCATCCCCCACTCTGGAATTATATAGATAAACTCACTAAACTAGGTATAAATCCCTATGTCTATCTAGATCTCGCCAAGGCTTTTGACACCATCCCCCACTCTGGAATTATATAGATAAACTCACTAAACTAGGTATAAATCCCCAAGTCACAAGATGGGTTGCCAACTGGCTCACTGACAGAACCCACACTGTGAAAGTAGCAGACTCCAAACCCGACTTCAGACCAGTGACAAGTGGAGTACCACAGGGTTCAGTCCAGGGTCCTCTCCTGTTTGGTATCTACTTTTCTGAAGTGCAGTCTAATCCAGAAGGTCGTTGGCTAACGAAGTTTGCAGAGGACAGTAAACTAGGAGCCATAATTGAAACTCCTAAAGATGTGGACATCCTACAAAAGGGCCTCACGGAGACAGATGACTGGTGTCAAACTGTGGCCTCAAGCTCAATGCCAAAAAGTGCATCGTCATCCCCTTTGGAAAAAACTCTGTACCCATGAGCTACCACATAGGTGGTAGTCTACTTAACACTGAAAGTGTGATAAGAGACCTTGAGACACAGATGGACAGTAGTCTCTCCTTTGATAATCACATTGCCACAGTAGTCAGGAAATCCTTCTACGTGGCACACCTCATTACAAAAGGTTTCTCATCCAGGAAAAAAAAAAAAAAAAAAAAGAGGTCATTGTTCCCCTCTACTCATCACTCAGACCCATTATAGAGTACAACACCCCATTTGGTATGTACCTCACAAGGGATTTACAAGAACTGGAAAGGTTGCAGAAATATCTCACAAAGAGGATTACCGGCTTCAAACTGATGCCCTACACAGACAGTCTCAAAAAACTCCAGCTTTACTCCGTCGCATATCGCCTACTCAGCTTTGTATGTTAGGCAGAGATTGCCTCTATGTCATACCCAGAGCTGTTGGACATGCTCCACTTAAAGAAATCCCAATCCCTCCAAGCTACACACTCTAGGGACATAAACCTTGTCACCACAATAAACAGAACATGCTGGAGGGATAGATTTCTGTCCCAGAGACTTCCCATACTCTGGAACAAACTACCTATCTATATCAAACAAAGCTCCTCATTAGCTAGCACTCAAGAAAAATCTTGATGATTGGATGGGAAATAGGAAATTCACCCCGGGGATCACCTCCGTGGCTCTGCTCAACAGGGGCATAGGAAAATAATTTTCTTGGGTGGCGAAAGCCAGGGTACCTTTTTGGCTAGGCTTGCATAGGTCCTAGGGCTGATAGTTTCCTAGGCGGGTACTAGGCTATGAACAATAAAGTAATAAAAAGAACACTTAGCCAGAGCCAAAATGGAAGCCACTGATCTGTTTAGCAGCAAATGAGATCTGGGGAGCTTTACTACAACATGATGTGATAGGGATACAGCCAAGAGCCAGTGGAAGACTTCAAGCTTTAGTATACAGCCGAGTCGGAAGAGAGAATCAGTTACGAACCAAACCAGTAAGAATGAAGGCGAGATAGGATAACATAACAATGTCGATATTTCTAGAACTGTGATTCACAATATTTAATGATACAGCTTTGTAAAAATCACTATCACTTAAAATGTTCCCTCACTTGTTACAAATTATCAGTATAATGCATTATCACAACCCCCCCCACCCTTATCCGGGTTTTATAAACCTGACATTTTACCCATGCATAACTTACGTAATAAATGTGTTTCAGCCACAGATTAAAACAAAACAAACAAGCCCCTAATTTGAATTTAAGTTCTAAACTCCATTTCACATAATCTTTTAAAAATAACCATGAGTAAAGGTAAAGTGGAGTTATAGATGTTTTTACGACTCAGTTCGTAAGGTATATATTCTACTCCATTCTCCTTAAAAATCAATCATTTTCATGTTCAGTTTTCTTAAAAATAACCAAGTCTACCATAAGGTTACATTTGTTAACAGCTGCTGCCAGCAGACATTTTTCCTTTACTCAAATTTGTGCAATCCCGTTGAAATACCTCAGTGGTATAATTATGCAGTCTTGGATGGCACAGTAGTAGCGTTGTCACCTCACAGCAAGAGGTTCTCTGGTTCGATTCATGGCTGGCTGCCTTCTGTGTGGAGTCTGCATGTCCTCCCTGTGTTTGTGTACTTTTCCTTCGGGTGCTCCAGTTTCCTCCCACATTACAAAGACATGTGTTTGGAGAATTTCTCCCCAGGCCTCTGCTGTAAATTGGCTCATTCCAAGTCGGACTTTCCAGATTAAGAAATGTTAAATAAATAAAATCACCTATACAGGGACCACTGGGATAAGCAGGACAGTTTCTGTTAATTCCACCATCTGCCTCAATTTGTAGATAGTGGATGGTGCCACACGAGCCCCCCTTCCTTTCCCAAAATTCTGTTGCTGTGATTGGTACTTCATTCAGTTGCGAATTTGTTCCGAGCGTCTTAAAGGGACAGCTTGGCTCACATCATTGGCCAGTTCTGCATCTTCAACATTGATAGGTTCAACAATATGGGCCTCACCACCTCCTGTCCAGAGTACTAGATAAGCATGTCCATATTTATAATCAGTCTGATCGGTTACTAATTTTTTAGGATTTACGAACCTTAATGTCAGAGACGAGCTTAATAACTCTCAAATACCATACTATATTGTGTAAAGTTTTGTTCGAAGAGCAAATCACCAGTAATGCAATGATCTAAAACTGTAGTCTCATGCATTAAATTCATTTACTGTCCACTGATTATACTCAATAAGCAATTCCACATGCTCAATATCTTGCCTGTCAAGAAGGTCAAGTAATTCTTTATGTAAAGATGAATTTAGCACTAATCCAGCCAGAAATTTCCATTATCGCAAACCTTTTGGCACGACTCTAGATTTAATGCACTCACAAAACTATTAGTTCTCCAACTGACGTTTGCAGCACTTAAGCAAAATTTGTTCTAACCTATTTACGGATTGACTAACAGCCCTGGAAAATGTATGCCCCGTTTTAATAAATTCAACTGGTCTGTTAAGCCAAGACCAAACATCTATTTGAGCTCTGTCAGCTTAGAGATTACACAAATCCATATTAAACTCACCATTAAAAATCAAGCTGACTGCTTGGGACGTTATGTTGTTAATGTAATCAGTACCCTGCCCTGGAGGTAAAAAGGAAGAGGGTGTAGGCAACATCACTTCCTCGGTTCTATGACCAGGACCTCCATTCACAATCTACTGGGAAATTTGTTGAACTAACTGTGTAAACAAACCAATAGTGGTAGCAATATCTTCGGTTACTGCAACTGGAACACTGTCAAAAACTCCAAACAGTACAGGACCAGACATTTCACACTGAAAATCAGGAACCAAAACAAATTCAACAAAACTTGAAAGGAGCCACACTACACAAGGTGCAGCAGATACAACCAAAACTTAATAAGATTAAGCGTTATTGTCCAGCTTATAACAAATGAAAGCACTTATTAAAGTTTTGGTTGTATCTGCCACACCTTGGCTGGTTGTGGCTCCTTTTCGGGTTTTGTTGAATTTTCATTACAGAGAGGAAGATCCCGGAAACATGAAATAAGCCTAACAAAATGCAGGATCAACTTCTTACAGCCTAACTTCACAGAAATGCTGCGTCTGGACCCGGCACACCTGGTAGAAGAGACTGTGTAAGGCACAAATATCTAATTTCTATTTTCAACAAAGATGAAGCACTCTATGCAATAGGAAAACTAGCACAGGAGCTGTCAGAAAAAAAAAATAATCAGGAGTTGAAAAACCCATTTCAGAAGAAGTAAGTGTGAGCATGTCTAGCTTTTTTTGGTGCAGGACATGTTGTTAACGGAGTTGAAAAACCCATTTCAGAAGTGTGAGCATGTCTAGCTTTTTTTGGTGCAGGACATGCAGTGGATTCTCCTTTTATTTGTTAACTGGATAAATACACTGGTCCAAGAACTCTCTCAGGCATGATCTGAGACTATAAGGCAATCAACACACAATCTCTTCCCAAAAGCATTTGGACAAATTGGTGGCAAGGGATACATTTCGTCAATCAAATACACAAATGTATACTTAATAGAAATCCTAACTATGTCTACAAAACTAAACAAGTTCCAAGTATAAAACAGTGAGAGTTTCCACAAGTAAGGTATAAGCAAGCAATAATGCCCTCCAGGGTGTGTGTTAATGTGTAATCAATGCCTGCCCAGGGGTGTTATGAGGCCCAATGCTACAGGTGGACAGCCTCTGCACCCCTGGAAGAGCATTAATTTACACATTAACACACACCCTGCACGGCATTACTGCACTTAGAGAATGGGGTCTCTGTAAAATTGTTGTGCTTTACTTGCTGATTTATTATCTTATTTTTTAATATATTTTTAATGTAAAAAATAGTTCCTCTGCCTAATCTTTCAAACTTGCTATATTATATGTTAATGGTGTTATAGGAAGAATTTTACATCAAACATATATAAAAATAATATAGTGCTTAAAAAGTAACTAAGTAAATAAAACACAACAATTTTACAGAGCCCATTTTCTCTCTCATAAACACATACACAGTGTCTACTTTTTCTCACACACACACTTTGTTTTTTTTTTATATTTTATGCTCGCTAAACAGCAGAACCGCTGCTTAGCGAGCATAAAATAATGGCAGATGTTAGTCAGAGCTCCACGGCAGCTTGATATGCTGCAGTGAAGCGACAGACTCCTTTGTCAGTGGGCATTAACTTCTACATCAATACCCTCCTGGAGAACATTCGTTCTCCAATCAGGGTGTTGATGTACAGTTTTTCCATTCTCTAATATAAAAGTTAACTGAACATTACACCAAGGTGAATCAGCAGGAGCGGGGTATTAAAAGGAAAGGTGTTGGGCTAAAACTGACAATAAGGGGAAGAGTTTATTCGTTATTTTACAAAGTTATGCAGAGCCATGTTATTCTATGCTTTTCTTAAAGATGTGGAGCAAAGAAGACAAGAGTAAGACAGGTTAAAACAGGCAGAGTAAAGTGAGGAGAAAAAGGGAGCTGGGTGCCTCAAAGGAGCAAAGAGGATACTTTTGCATGAAGAGTGCTGTTGTTGCTCGTCTTTCGGCTTTTCCCGGTAAGGGGTCGCCACAGCGGAACTCCGGTCTGCTAATGACTGGCAGTAGATTTGTACGAAATGTCAAGGTGCCAGCTCGATGCCCAACCTTCAACGAAGGCACGCCCATTTACGCACGCATGTCTTTCGAACGCTACCCAACCGCGGGGAGGACATGCAGACTCCACACAGAAGGCACTCCCAAGCCCTGCCGTACCACCGCGGCAATTTTGCATGACCCAGCCGTACCACCGCAGCAATTTTGTATGAAGAGTTGTACGTACACACACACAAGAACCAGGAAGAAGGAGCTGAAGTACACATTACATACAATGTTTATAGTTAAGGTGTCAATTTGTAAAGCAGGTACTAGTTCTTATAAAAAATTAAGGCGTCAATTTGTAAAGCAGGTACTAGTTCTTATAAAAAAAAAAAAAAAAAAAAAAAAAAAAAAAGAGGACAAGAAATTGAAGAATAAGGAACTGGGTTTAAACTGATTTTTTTTAGGGCTTTGTGGAAGTTGCTCAGGGCAGACGGATTTCTGATTTCTACAGGGATTTTATTCCACTCCCTTGGGGCTAATTTAGCAAACAATTTCTCAAAAATGGCCAAAGTATAAGGTAGGCTAGAAAGGATGCTATAAATATTTCTCTGTTAGTCAGAAGAGTTCTTGAAGAGCAGGAATTTACTCAGAGGTGGGCATCCCAGGTCATTTATTAAATTTTATAAGCAAGAGTATACTGGGAGCCAGCTGAATTTACTTCATAGGTTTATACTAAGCTGAGGACACCGGGGTCTTCACATTTCTAGCCATGCAACTCAACCCAGTTTTATCCCAGAATACCTTGGATGCCTATATGTGGGGTATGTTAGTAAGTAGGTAGCCAGGTTATGTTGGGGGGGTATGTTAGTTGGGTGTTAATTTACTGACTGTTGACCTCTACCCATAATACTTACTGTTGACCTCTACCCATAAGAGGCACAGGGGTCAGACCAGTGGTCAATCTGCAATTTCCCATCCAATGGTCAAGGTTTTATTTGAACAGGGTCAGGGATGAACTCTGCTTCACACTGGACAACTTATTCCACAGTGTGGACAGCCTTTGAAATGCATCTGCCTCCAGAATGTTCTATTTACGTCACAGGCAAAGTTCAGGTCTATGGATCTACTGTTTTTGGTGCGGATTTGTTTTGTGGATGTGCAAGAGAGCCATCAGAGCTGGATGAGGATGCCTCATATGCCAGACACAGACAGACACTCCGTAACCAGCAGGAGATGGAGTACATAGATAGGACCTTTCAAGCGATCTATGTATGGCAGGATATTCATAACCTGGACTCTCCTGCTGAGGAACCTTTAAAGACATGCCACCTGCTGCAAGTGCCTGGTTAGGTACTTGTCAAAGGGGGCACTGTACTCAAGGATGGATCTGAGAAGTGCCGAGTAGACTGGTACTGAACTTGGATGCCATACCCTTGCTTACGAGTTGGGCGATGCAGAAGGAGTTTCTTACTATCTAGACTACTTGTTGTTCAAAGGCCAGATTACCAACGACATATGTTCCCAGATCCTTAACTACCATATCAAATTTTAAGGGTGTTCTATCGATGTAGTAATTAGCTCTTGTGGACAATTTCCCAAAGGGCACTATAATGCATTTCTTCACAGCAAGTTTTAATCCATGGCTTTGGTAACAGTAAGAATAAGAGTTAGACCCTCTTGTAGGATGCCAGTGTCATGGTAGCAATCTAAAAATAGTTCAAAATTTAAAGTCATCTGCGAGCTTCCTCAGCCAGAGGCCTTTTGACATTAGCCTTGACTTCTGAGAAGCAGATGCCAAACAGGAGTAGGGCTAACACAGAGCCCTGAAGTAACTGACCTTCTGCTGGAGGTTGTCTCACTGATCCTGACTTCTTGGGCCCTATCTGTGAGCAAGCAGTGACCCAGCGAGTTATGAAGGGATTTATGCCTAGTTCTGAGAGTTTGTCAATAATACCCGTGTGGGGGTTTGTTATCAAACACCTTGGGCAGGCAGTATGCACAGTGTTTCCTTCATCCATTGCACTGGTGACCCTCTTGAGGAAGTCTATCTGGCTGAGTAGGTAAGACCTTCCTTTAACAAAGCCAAAAAGGATGGTTACAGTGACTGTAGGTTGATAATGTCTTTGATCATTTCCATGATAATTCCATGGCTTTGCATATTAGACATGTTCGACTGATGTCTGTAATTCCTAAGGATAGCTTAAGGATCCACCCTTATGAAGAGAGATGGCCATTGCTTCCCTCCATTCACCTGGCACGTAACCTATTTTGAGGCTGCAATTGAAGAGTGCCTCAAGTGGTCCTGCTAGGTCATCTTTTAGGCTATTTAGGAGGTAACTGGGGGATACTGTCAGGGCCCACTGAAGCAGTGTATTTGGCCTTAAAAAAGGCCTTAAACAGGTTGAAGTATCACATAAAGATAAGAAAACAAATTAAACTTTCATACAATTAACAGCAGAAAAATGAAAGGACTGACATTTGACAATCCTCCATAAAATGATGTACACCTAAACACAACACAAAAAACATGTTTGCCCTGTAGAAGAGCAGAACAGAGAATGCCACTTCTGTGAAACCGGCTTCCTCTGCACATAAAGCAGAGTACTTCTCTAACCTTATTCAAACGGAACTTGGATGAATGGATGGGTAACCACAAAATCACCCTTAGTTTAGCACCAATGGCCTTCACGTTTAAGGGAAACATGCGTACCAAGCACATAACTGTGCCTTTGGAGATTCAAATTGCAAAAAATATAATGGCTAATAATGCAGGGTTAGGCTTATTAAGATCCTCACATATTAACAGCCTACTAAGTAGCTTGTCTAAAATAAAGCAGACAACCCAGGAAGGCACTGAGTCCTGAATAGAAAGTCTAAGAAAAGAAGTGCCCCTTTAAGCTCTGCAAACCTTAAGTGATGCCAGTGAAGAACAGTGTAACCATGGAGAATGGAAATAAGATGCTGCACATACTTGGAGAAATAACAATCTAGTGTCATAAACCTCAGAAAGAATCTAAGACAGATGGGACAGTAGCTCAGACAGGATTTAGCCCTTGAGCTATGTCCCATATAGAGGGATAAATGGGCTTACTTCTCTAGGTCTTGTAAGTATTTTGTTTCTTTCATGAAGATGTAATCTAAACCACTTGAGAAAAAAAAGGTTTATTGGTGATTAATAGAACTGCAGAAGTCATACAGAAAGCCAGAGGGAGCTAATGTCAGAATGGTGCTTGCCTGAATGATGAGCAAGAAGCATTTTGGAAGTACATAGCCTCAGACTTCTGCGACCAATAAGATAGTAATGGGAACCAAACCTGCCAAGGGCAGTTACAGAGTTACGAGAATGACCTTGAACTTGTGCAGTCTGGCTTTCTGGATGAAGCTCATCATAAAAGTAAATGGAACACAGCATCTCTGGGACATTCTCTCAGAGCGACCATGAGAAACTAGTTCTGCACTTGATGCTGGATGGAAATGCACAAAGTCACAGCATGGTTGGTCTCTTATGTGGCTATCTTCAACAGTCATTTAAAGGATCATTCATGGGGGTATCAGTACACAAAGACTGAGCTTACAACTAGAAAAAAGTCTTTCCCTAAAAATGTGACACTAACAAAATGTGATTAAATTGAATGGAGTATTCCTATCCCTTCAAGTTACCTTGCTATACGGGGCAAGACTGTATTCCCCTTTTCTGTTGATATACCAAAACACTGTCATATGGTCAAAGCAAAGAACACTTACAACCTGTGGAAGGCAGTCCTCAAAGACTAGAGTAAGTGGAACTGTTGCCATCTCCAGTACACTGATGTGAAGGGTGGAGATGAAGGACCAACCAACTATTCACTGCAAAGCTACATCAAGTGAGAGCTGATGCATCTGTGTTGAATGAAGTTATGGGGGTGACTAGCTAAAAAGCATACATACACCCCCCACTGGAGGTGCTACTTGAATTTAGTGCAACAGAAGATCATATATACAAGACCACTGGACTGAGTGTGTCCACTGCTTCACCGTTTGGAGTCTGGAGTGAAGACAGACTGGAAGGAATGCCACTGTTCACCCCAGTATTTCAAGACATAGGTGAAATTTACTAGAGTTTATGATCATGGAAACTGAACTGCAGAGAGAAAATCGGATTCAGTAGAAAATATGCCCAAGAATGAGCACAGCCAAACTGAATATATACAAGCAGATTTGATGGAGTTAAATGGGACTTTGCAAAGCGGACTATAATCCTGAGAGTGGAAGAGATTGCTAAGGGACTTCAGTTCTGGCTTTAATTGCTGACATGAAGAAGCTGCTATATGCTGACAACCTATGTATAACAAGATATTGGCTCCCTGTAACCTCTAGTAAACTGATAATATAGACATGAATTTGGTAGATATCATGTAAGCCGATAAGAGACTTCAGGTTCCCTTCCCCCAGTTAAGCATCATGGCAGTCTAAAGGTAATTTCCAGTCGCTTTCTGAATCGCATGGAATGACAGGCTGCACTACTGACTAGGTAAAAGGTTTCCATGGGGATAAAAGTATTAAAGATACTTGGATTCAAAAGCTCCAGTATTTTAAGACATAGGTAGAATTTACTTGAGTTTATGATCATGGAAACTGAACTGAAGAGATAATATCGGATTCAGTAGAACTAAACTATATCTAGCACTGGCTCCTCTGCACTCTTATAAAGTGCAATGATGCAGCCAAAATCGTACCTCAAGAGCTGTGAGAGCTTTGCCCTCTTTGTCCATATTCTCAAGGTGCTCAATCTCTGGACCAAAGGTGCAATGCCCTTGAAAAGGTGAGCCCATAATAGGTTCATAGATTAGTACTAGGCTAACTGCCCTTGTGAGCCATTTTAAGCCCAGCCAGTTATCCCTTGTAAGACTCAAACCCTGCACCTTGCGTTTGTAAGGCAAACACCTTAACCATTAGGCAATATCCTTGACAAGAGTCTGCCAATCAGAGCCACATGGACCACTGCAGGGTATCACAGCTCTGGGTGTCCCTTTTGCAGTATTAAACAAAACACACACAAAGTACACCACATCTTTTATGGGTACATCTAGCAATCCCAGGGTTGCACGGTGCTTCTCACTGGTGATGTCTAACTGCACATTCACTATATATGTAATATAACTGAATCCATGCAAGACAAACAAAGGCAGATGTGTCCACATCCTTCCCTAGCCAGTGCAAACACTTTGTATTCCTAATCGGAGGGATAGAAACCTAGGTTCTGGAGAGTCGCATCCTTTTAAGGACTCCTGACAAAACCCCACTTTCTCCTTGACTGAAGAATGCAGACAGCCTTTTTAGGAACTGGAGAGAGTATCATGGTATTCCAAACCATTTAGGTGGCATCTTTTAGGATACCGACCAAAGGTACTATCCAGCAGGACTGTTGAGTAGACCTATAGGCACTCTGAAACCTCTTTTGCAGGAAGAAGGGCAGGAATACTAGGTCAGTGGGCCATCCCATATGCTGTTGCATGGATTTCTACATATTCCATAAACATGGGAGTTACCTGTGAGGATGCAGAGAAGTCAGCAGCTATTTCATCATCTAAATATGTAGTGGGAGATCCAAAAAAGAGAATTCAAGATTGTTATTTGTTTGTTTGTTTTACATATACCTATCGCCTCCATTCCTGCTGACAGCTGAGGCTTTCCTTAGTCTTGTACCCATTTATACAGACACTGTACATCCCTAGCACAGAGGCAACAGATTACTAGAGGTGCAGTCATTCAGGCAGACATGGATGTGGTCTGTACTCCCACCAGAACTCCAGCAATGACAGCATTTCTACTGAAACCTATCTCTGCCCCAGTGGTTGACATGAGCACCAGCATCACCACAAGGTCTCCTACAGACACACAGACAACTGAGGGCTAACATTGCCAACTTGGGATAGTTAAGAATATTTCCAAGATTCTAGCTGTTTTCACTCCTGTGCAAGCTTCCAATTGCACCATGGTAATCAGTCAACCTATAACTTCCATTCCCATCAGGATGGGTGAATTGCCATTTGGCACTCACTTCCACCCTCCCTTGACCAGCTCTTCCAGCACCAGAGTCACTATTTGAACCTGGGCAATAGTCACAGCTTTATCACTCTACGCCACACAGCCAGGCTGGGTTGTCAAGATGTTTAGTATTAAACTATGCCTTTCTGAGTCTCTTTGAGGTGGGGACTCTCAAGAGAAAGACCCTTTTTTTTTGCTGCACATGGAATAATGGGAGGCACTATAGGGACTACAGCTTCTCTGACTAGTTGGTGGGTCACAGCAAGAAACGCCAAAAGCCTCAGCTGTAGGTTGTTCTAACAAGAGAGGAGAAAGAAGACACTATATAGCTGCTGTTTAGTTTCACATAGACACTGATGTTAAGAGATATGCTAAGAAACTCAATACCAAAAATCCTACATGCAGGTAGGGAGCCTATATTAGTTCGTCAAAATGCCATTTCAGCGGACACCTAATCAGTAACACAAATTCAGCGAAAATTATTTCAGCGATTTGCTGACTTTACCAAGGACAAGAAAATACTTGCCCTATAACACAACAGACAGTTATCTAAGGAAATCAAACCCACCCAAGTGGGGGGCTGAGCCCCTAACTATATATACATCAAGTCAGACACCGCACTACAGTGGAGAAGAGGGCCAAGTTGTATAGTTGGCCAACTACTTCTTTGCCCTTGGTAAATTCACTGAATCACTGAAACGATTTTCGGTGAATCTGTGTCACTGATTAGGTGTTCACTGAAATGGCATTTCAGCAAACTAATATAGACCCCAGGTAGGTTGGGCCTGATATCTACGCTGACACAATGAAATTCTCAATGCCAGAAGCATTTACGTCTCTCAGTTGCATATATAGCTGATCTACAAAAAGAACTAGAGGCACCAAACATCTTAATCATTTGCATCTTACGGTCAACCATGAATAACAATTTTCATGGCCTTATCTTACTTATAACCTTTTGAGTAATTTCTTCAGCTGTTTGCCTAACATCCTGTTTCAACCACATTTCCAAGTATGTCATCTTGTCATGACACTACAAAAAGGAGAAGTCTTGTGCCAAGCCATTTAATTCACTACTGCAGTCTTTGTTTTAGCTTCATTTACCTTATCTCCTACCATACTACTAAAATATTTTTGTTAATCAAATACAGTTTTTATATCATGTTCCAGAATTGTAACATACAACACAATGCTGCCCACAAAAAGGCTATTTTCGCATGAGCATTTTTCCATTTATATCCAATTATAGTTGGCTGCCTAGGTCTCTGACTAACATCTCTTAATACAAAGCAATGTAATAGTGGAAGTGAACTATCCTACCTAGTTCCTCTCGAATGATGAACTGTTTTAGATAGCTCACCAGCACACTTTGCCCTAGCTTAAGCTCCTCTATAGATTTTAAATATTAATGCTGCCTCGGTTTATGGAAACAAAAATCTCACAAAATATCTCTCCATAAATTCTCACCTTACACTCCATTTTTTTTTTTTTTTGGTGTCCAAACCTATTAACAACATTAGTATATTATTGATGTACTGCGGTGGTGATGCTGCGGTAGCGTTGTCACCTCACAGTTAGACGTTGCACGTTCGATTCTCAGTTAGAGCATCTTCTGTGTGTCGACATGTGTGGAGGATGTTCCTTTGCTGAAGGCTGTGCGTTAGGCCCAGCAAGCCAGCACGTAAAAATCTACTGCCAATCATTAGCGGACCGGAGTTCCGCTGTGGCGACCCCTAACCAGGAAAAGCCGAAAGACAGAAGTATATTATTGATGTCCAAAACATTTTTTGAATCATATGGGTTCTGTTTATTTTGTCAAATGACTGATCTAGATATACTATTTTTGGAAATAACCTTTGCCACTCTTTTTCCCCAGAACCGTCAAACACTTTGTAGTAATAATTAAGAATCAAACTGGGTCTGTATGACCCTAGTTCAAGAGGATCTTTCCCTCCTGTGCTATAATTACCATTACTGTGACAGTGTCAGTGGTGCAACAGGTAGCACGCTCACCATAGATGCAGAAAGCTGTGGGCTCTACTTCCACACCAGGTAGATGGACTGCAGACCATGCACTGCAGCAGAAGGGGGTGCTGCACTCCTGAGTGTTGAGTAGGGGGAAGTTTGCCAATGCCCTGACCAAATGTCCCCCAATAGTAGAAACACCACCTCAGGTCTCCCCTGTGAAAAGAGGCCAATAGCCTAGTACGACTAACCCAGTCAACAAAACATATATATATGGGTCTACTTTTTTTGCCCGAACGTCCAATTGCCCGACCCCATTTGACCGACACTTCATCTCACCGACAAGTATTATTGGCAAGAAAATGGGATATGCCCCCTTCCCCACTGTAGTGCGACCCTGGAGTTAGAATATATAGTTAGGGGGGTGTCGGGGCACAGCCCCCCCACTTACTTTTGTTTTACTAAGCAATATTAAAGCAAAACTAAACAACCCCCCCTAACTATATATTCTAACTCCAGGGTCGCACTACAGCGGGGAAGGGGGCATATCCCATCTTCTTGCCAATAATACTTGTTGGTCAATTGCTCTCTGTCAAATGGGAGTTCGGGCAAATGAAGTAGATCCATATAGATATATATATATATATATATATATATATATATATATATATATATATATAGAGAGAGAGAGAGAGATTATATATATATATATATATATATATATATATATATACATACATACATACACACATACACACACACACACACACACACACACACATACACCTTTTTCACATTTCTACTGAAATTCCATCACTCGCAGAGGTTTTTCTCTGTACTTTTGTTTCGCATTCAATTTCAACTTCCTGTACTTCTGACGTTAACTTCCTCAAGTTAAAGGTAGAAAGGGGGGTTTAACTTCATCAAATATGTTGCCGGTTCTTGCACGGTTACTCTCAGCTATGACATTCTGCCTATATTAATCTACTGTAATAGTTTATCATTACATTCATAATTTTTTCTGGATCCACACATACCCTACCATTCTTGAAATTTCTGATTTTAGTTCTCACCCTTTCAGCCTTCTGTTGCCCCAGACTTTTGAACTACCAATTTGAGTGCTCTATGGTCACTGTAAAAAAAAGTAGTTTGTTTAACGACACTGCATTATGTATATTCAGAATGGCTTTGAACTCTTGCACAGACATTCTAGCTTTTTTCAATTGATTTTCAACCTGTGCGGCCCACTTATTCTTTCACCTCTATAAATCCCTTACTAAACCCTCTCGATACCTGCAATGAATATTACTATTACCCCATATCTTGTTTGCCTTCACTGTGAACACATTTCAATTCTCCAGTTTATAATCATCCCAAACCATTTCAAGCTCTTTACTACTTGGATTCAAATCTAGTACCGTTTCTCTTAATGTCTGAGCTATCCAATCACTAAAGGGCTTTTCTTTTAGAATACTGGAAAATGCCAATGTTTGTCATAATCTTTTACTTGTTTACAAAACAATTTGTGTAGGTGCAAGTTCTGTCAGCATCACTGAAAGTGTTTTGTAATTCACACCATCTTATAGCTTTCTTTGAATATGGAAAATATACTTCACTTTGACAAAGAGCCAGAGACATCATCAAAACCACCTTTTCCTCCATTTTCTACATGGGGTTAGGGTGTCACGAAAACTGTTGCCATCTCACTTCATTAAATGTCACTCTTATCTTCTTCAACAGACATGACTGATTGTTGCAGGTGTTCTTTCACACAGTCTATCCATCTCTTTGCTGGATGCCCTCATTTACTCTTGCTTTCCTCTTGCCTTCTTCCTATCTGACCCAAATCTTCACCAGATTGTTTATGCTTTCCTGCACATCTGTATCACTGTAATCTGTTCTATTTTACCTTTTCTGCAATTGGAGCTACTTAGGCTTCTGCTCCAATGTCCTCATTTCTTCACATGTCCCACAGTGTGTATCCCACCTCCTGTTTCAGGCACTTCATCTTAAACACTTCTATATTCCTCAACTGTTTCACTTTCACTGAGCAGGTTTTTGTACTATACAGCAGTACTGGTCACACCACTGTTTTATATACCTTATTTTTCAGCATCTGCGGTGATACACAAACACTGGCACTGTGCCAGTTGGCTGCAACCTCTCCTCATCCAGGCTTCCTTTCTTCTCATCCACCCCTCCAGATACCTGAAGTTAACATGTTACACTAATTTTCCCTTCTATCTTACATTTTCAGCTTCTTCTGATTTACCCCATTTGCTGCCATTTAACAGTGTTATCTGTACTCAGTATCATCCCATGTGCCTTCAGTTTTGCATTCCATTTCTCCTATCATTTGTTGAAGTTCTTCAGTGTATGCCTGTAATGCCACATTGTCTGCATACAGTAGCTTTGCTGATCTGCCCACTTTGACCAGTTTGCACCAGTATGAACAGCAGCAGGCTCAGATCTGAACCCTGATACACACCACTCTCACTTGGAACCCCCCTGTGAATCCAAACACTGTTTGTGCTAGTGGATCTTTGTACATAGCCTCAACTAATTCTACCACTGCTTCTGGGACTTTGATCCATTACAAGACTGCCCAAATCCGCTTTCTTGGGCCCTTGCCACATGCTTTCTACAAGTCTAGGAAGGCCCAGTTGGATTCTTTCCACATCTCTAGTTTCTTCTCATCTACCGGTCTCACTGTAAACACTGGGTTGAGTGCGGCACCCTGATTTGAATCAGAAATGTTCAGCTCCCATCTTAAATTAATGCACAGAGTAGTAGAATGTATCACCCTCTCCAGAACTTTCATGCAGTGCGATAGGAGTTTGATACCACTATACAGCCCGAAGTTGTGAACATCCCATTTGTTCTTGTACATGGGAACCAGAATGTTTATTCAACAGTCATCAGATATGCCTCCCTCCATACTGTACAATTACCCTCTTGAACCATTCCTCCCCTAATTCCCCAAATATTTTGATCACATCTGCCCTGACCTCATCCAAGCTTGTGGCTTTCCATGACTTCATTTTCTTTACCGCTACATTAATTCTTACTTTTTCTAGGCTGGGCTCCTCCTCTATTTTCATTGCAGGCTGTATCAAGGGCAGTACAGTTTCTCTGGGGTATTTTTCATTCAAAAGCTGCTGCAGTACTCCTTCCATCCGCCTTTGATGCCTGGTAGGCTTCTGAGTAGGTTGTTGCTGGCATCTCTTTTGAAGGGTATCGGATGACTATCTTCTTTACCATTCTATTACTGCCTTTCTTTGCCATATTCTGAATCATTTTCCAGAAGATGGTAGAGCATCATGTTTTTTGCTACTGCAACTACTCGCCTAGCCTCTGCCAGTCAACTAGTATTCTTACTTAGCCCAGTCCATCTTTTTTGTCTTCCAATTTTTTCTGCACTACCACCTTCTTTTGATGACTTCCTGGACTTTTCCATTCCACCACCAACATTCCTTATATACCTTTATTTCCATACCTGGTTCAGCCATATCTGTTCTATAGTCCTCACACATGTTTTGAGGCACTGCCATTATTCTTCAACTCCACCTATTTGCTCCTCTTCCTGAGGTGCTAGAGTTCGAAGCATCCTTGAACTCTTGTGCTTTCTCTACAGGTAACCCTCGTCTCTGCTGACCTTACAGCCTTCTCTGACCACTGCTTGTAACGGACTGTAGTAACCAGTAGTTTATGCTGTGGGCTGACTGTTTCACTATGGATAACTTTGCAGTCTTGAGTCTACTCCAGTGCCCTTTTCTTACTAAGAGGAAGTCTACCAGAGTTGTATGTTGGTCACTCTTGTACGTGATCTTGTGACAGCTTCTCATACTGAATCAAGTCTTGGCCACCATCAAGTCATTTGCCAGACAAAAAAGTGTAGAATGGCCTCTCCTTTATTCCTGCTGCCCCACCCATGTGGACCCAAGCAGTCCTCATATCCTGTTCTTTCTGTAACAATATGTGCATTCAGGTCAGGTCTTGCAACCGCTGCTTGAATGCACTCTTTTCCTTGCTATTACAACCCTGCTGAGGGACACAGGGCAGTATCTGTAATCTCGGCCTATCCTTAAAACTGGTGTTTAAGTGCCAAATGTCTGTCAATAACACCCCTCACTGTCTTCTGAAGCCTCTCACTCAACGCAGTTCCCATACCATTACTGGTATGTCCTCCAAGATTAGTAGCATTTGGAACCAAAGCCAAGTGGCTTTGCTGTACTGCACTTCCATCTTGTCTCCTGGACACAGCGACTACCTAACCTCCTACTTACCATTATGTTATCCACTTCCAAGCTACTTCCTGTCAGTGAATGTGAGAGCAGTGATCCTAAGTTCATGTTTGGCAGGCTGATTGGTTTTACATACAATTTTTGCTCAACAAAGCTATCCCAGTTAACCCAAGAACCAATTCTCCCTGAAAAATGTGTATACTTAAATTCAGTCTTATTTTCATTACATCAGTTTGCCCAAATACATGCATTTAAGTATTTTAAGACATCGTGGTCCTCCAGACACATTTTCCTTATTTTCTATAATGTTCAAATCGCCAGCCACTACCACATCTCCTTGATGAAATGCTACAGCATCTCCCACAGTGCACTTTATATCTCGTCTCAACAGTTTTGGTAAAAGATATACTTCAACAAGTGTAGTTCTTGCTCCCTGCCAGTACCACCTCACCTCTTTAAATATTCTCTGCTCATCTTTCATTTGTTCTTCAATCTTTATTCTGATACAGTTTTGAATTAAAAGTAAGATACCTTTCTTTTGCTGGCCTTCTGTTCTAACAAAGAAACTCGCCTTTCCATAACTTTCATGCTCTATGACTTTGCTATGTTTCTTAAAGCATCTGTGCATTATTATAGATATAAGTCAGCACCTTATCCTGTTTTTCCTGTCCACCAACCTATTAATGTTCTAGACTAACAAGTCAAAATTATGATATAATATAGCAATAAGCCATGCCTGGGTGTGGGTAATGCTGGATTTACCTACGGTTGGTGTTGTTTGTTCACGAGGGCGAAGCTCAAGTGGCCAAAGACAACCGTGGGTAAAGCCAGCATTACTCAGACCCAGAAGTGGGTTATTGCTATTATACAATGACATTATTTAAGAAAAAAATAATTACTTTTCTTAAATAATGGCATTGTATAATACCTCCTTGATGCCCTTCCGCAGCTGTCTGGTATTCTGCGGCAGTTCTGATGTACTGTGCATGCGTATGCTTAAGCAGCACATCAGAGCTGTGGGCAAAAGCAACGGAGAAAGCAAGATCTCCGTTGCTTTTTACAAACTGTCTCGCTATGTTAAAGGAGTTTAACATAGCGAGACAGCTTTAAAAAAAGCAAAGGAGATAGGAAGATCTCAGTTACTCTTTTAAAGCTGTCTCGCTATGTTAAACGAGTTTAACATAGCGAAACAGGTTGTAAAAAGCAACGGAGATCTTGCGTTCTCCGTTGCTGTAAAAAAGAAGGAGTTTATACTAATGTTAAAAGTCTGGGCGACCGGACCTTTTTCCATTACTACAACTCTGATTTACAACGTGCACGCTGACCAATCAGCGTGCACGTTTTGGAATATTAATTGGGGGTTGTTGTATAATAAAGCTTTCTTTCATTCTGCTTGCAGATATTCTGTCATTCTGTTGCAAACTGATCCTTCATAGTCAGTTTCTATCATTGTTGTCTCACTTTATATATTTTTGCATAATGTTATCCCAACTGAATCTGATCTCTTATTTTTATTACACAAACAATTCCCCCCAACCAAAGCAAAATAACATGTAGCTACATTTTCATAGGCAACAGCCAACACTGTAGAATCAGCAGCTTATTCTACTCACTCTAAATCAGACTCCTTGGATTTACTCTACTGGACGACAAAACACCTGCTATAAATCACAAACCGATCTGTTTCAATTGTCTGCAGCTACTACTTTAAATATTTATTTTCTGATGCTGTCATTTTATAAATACTTGTCTTTCTGATGCGGTCATTTTATAAACACGTGTGCGAGTATACATATTTAGATCACACACATACACTTTTTGTAGCTAGACAGCCACACACTGTTATATAATTTCTCTTTCATTAATATATTTCTCATTTTATTTTTTATTCATCACTGCAGCCTATTTTATTCATGCAAGAGATGCATAGTTCAACATTTCCTCCAACTTCATTGGTTATATCCCAAACTACAGCATAAGAAAAGATAGTGCATGCAGTCGCTGAAAGTATCAAATAATTATTTTCTCACTGGTACTTGATTTCAATCATTTTAAATCATATTACAGTATATAACTCATACTTCAGTAATATCAAATATCCTTGTGTGTGTGTGTGTGTGTGTGTGTGTGTGTGTGTGTGTGTGTGTGTGTGAACGCATTTAAACGGTCCTCGCTCAACGTCTCTACAGCATTTTTTTTTTTATTCAAGGTTGCTCTTCTTTCGGCTTTTCCCGGTTAGGGGCCGCCACAGTGGAACTCCGGTCCGCTAATGATTGGCAGTCAATTTTTACAGTGCCAAGGTGCCAGCTCGATGCCCAACCTTCAATGAAGGCACGCCCATTTATGCATGTCTTTCGAATGCCACTTGACCGCAGAGAGGACATGTAAACTCTACACAGAAGGCGCTCCAGCAGAGAATCGAACGGGAGAACTTCTTGCTGTGAGGCAACTTGTCTCCTTAATCTCTCCGTTTTACTTACATGCAGCCAGCAGTTTAAAACATCTGACTTCAGAAGCTCTCAGTCTTTGTATGTATACCTAGATCTTAATACAATGATATCTACATTAAGTCAGCATACCTTCACTTTATACAAATGGCACAGCCACCAGAGAGAATAGTGTCACAACCCCTACAGTTAGAAATAAAACTTCACTTAAGTAAATTTTGAAATACAGTACTTGTAGTTTACATTCCATTAATCAAATAGTGATTTTTTCACTGGTACTTCAGTTGTATCCTTCAGAGTGCAACTCATATTTTAGTTATTCCAAACACACTTGTTCATATGAAGCTGTATCCGTACAGCTCAAGTACTGTCATCTCTCAATGATCCCAGTGCATAGCCTTTTTATAGATTCTCTCACTCTTTTTTCATTTAGCAAACATGAAATAGTTTGTTAGAAAATCTCTCCACTGAAGTGTCGATAGTTTGCTTTTCTGTATTTGTTGGCTGGCTACTTCTTCCTTCATCACCTTCTCCCATTTCAACCGTTTCATGTTTGTACTGAAAAGTCATTACCCACACAGAAACTTGTGTCTCCAAATTTTAAGACTTCTCGAGCCTTTCACAAAACAGAAGGAATATCCTCTTGTAGCATGTATGCCTGGAGTTAAATTAACATAAGCCTCGTCTGCCTTCAAAGTCTCAACTTTGGAAGATTTAGTCCCAGGCTCATGCTTACATTTACACTGAAAGTCCAGTTTATGTGCGGAAGCATTTTTTTCTTAAAGTCTTACAGTCCTTTCCTTGGATTTGTTCTGGTACTGCTGTACACCTACATCTTCTCTGTGTGACCCATACTAGAATTGTTTCTGCGCCATGTGTTCATACTTTAATTGCTGCTGTGACATTTTTTCTTTTATTTCCCTTGCAGCAGTTTGCATACAAGTTACTTCCCCTGAATGCCTTCTTAAATCATGTATTTCGTGCAGCCTGCTGTTTGCTTCTATGCTTTCCAGCAGGAAGCCACTTGTCTTGAAAACCTCAGTGCATTTTTGTCAATCTTTCTCTCTAGGGTGAGAGAAGAACTTCCTCCCTCAGCTGCCATTGCCATCTGTTTTTTCCACCTCTGCTCCAAGCTGCTTTCTGTCCCTTTTTGAGTTTTCAAAGTTGCTCTCCGTTCACTTCACTTTTTCTCTACTTTGCTGACTCCTGGACACTAAGCACTTCAGCTACCATTTCTGTTAGCAATTTAGAGTAATTAGCTGGCTCTGGGAGATTTAAATTACTTTCAGCCTGTAGCTTTGTTTTTAGATGCTCACACTACTGACGTCATCTTCGAATTCATACACCAGAATATTTTATTTTTGTAACAACTTGGAACTTGACAAAAAATTTGGTGAAACCTGGCAAGAAACAGATAGTAAAGTTCTCCTCAAACACAAACATAGGATGGGAGAAGAGAGACTGAAGCTTCTTCAGGCTGAAGAAACAGCGCTTAGAAAGTCTAGTAAAGAAGCACAAGACCTGGAATGCTCAGTGGATTCATGCTGGACAGCTAAAGACTTCTCATTCAAGGAGATACTAAGGTTATCCGCGGTGGTGAAGCGGTAGCATTGTTGCCTCACAGCAAGAGGTTCTCCCGTTCGATTCTCGGCTAGAGTGCGGGGAGTGCCTTCTGTGTGGAGTCTGCCATGTCCTCCCCGTGGTTGGGTGGGCGTTCAAAAGACATGCGTAAATGGGCATGCCTTCTTTGAAGGTTGGAAGTCGAGCTGGCAACTCGGCATTCGTGAAAATCTACTGCCAATCATTAGCGGATCGGAGTTCCGCTGTGGCGACCCTAACCAGGAAAAGCCGAAAGACAACAACATTCAAGGAGATACTAAATAGTAAATTTCCTCTCCTAAAGAAGTAGAAATCTTGAAGTTCATATAACAGGCAGTACCTTTGTGAGTTACGGACTTCTAGACGGTAACTTGCACCTGTTGGCTAGTGAGAGATTCTGGTTACAGGTACACCAATAAAAGGATCTCACTGATCTCTTAAGAAGAGAAAGGTAAAAGTCCAACAAAAAAGGACATTGCAAATTTGTATTTTTACAGAAATTTTCCATTAAAGAGCATGAAACAGCAGCTGGAAGAGGAG
This sequence comes from Protopterus annectens, assembly GCF_019279795.1. Taxonomy (NCBI): domain Eukaryota; kingdom Metazoa; phylum Chordata; order Ceratodontiformes; family Protopteridae; genus Protopterus; species Protopterus annectens. The sequence goes on from NC_056729.1 coordinate 1,243,096,926, forward strand.
GGGAAAATGGTTAATGCTGTTTATTTCACAAGAAAAATATGCCAGTTCCATTGCTAAAGGGGGATAAAGCCCCGACAAAGACATTAATGCCTAACAGTCTGGACATCTACTAGTACTGGCGTGGGGTTGGGGTGACATGGCTCTGCCTGTTCACCTCTTCTGGGTAGGATGGCATGGGGACATGCTAAAGGCTCTTGCATACAATACAATGCAGGCTCCAGTAGTTCATAGGTTGGTACTAGGCTATTGGCCCTAGGGCCTATACAAGCCTAGCCATAACAATTCCCTGCCATTTTCTTCCCACACTATTTACTTTCTGGACCCCTGTCTAGCAGGGCGATGGACGTGATCCCCGGGGTGAATTTCCTTTCTCCCATCCAATCGTGAAGGTTCCTTTTGAAGAGGACTAAAGAGGCAATCTGCTTGACATATATGGGCAGTCTATTCCAGAGTCTGGGGAGTCTCTGGGTCAGGAACCTATCCCTCCAGCATGTTTTGTTTATTGTGATGACAAGGTTTAGATCCCTGGAGTGTGTGGCTCTGAGGGATTGGGATTTCTTTAAGTGTAGCATGTCCAACACCTCTGGGCTTGACATGGCCTTGTATGTTAAATCAGAGATTGCCTCTGAGTAGACGATATGCAACAGAGTATAGCTGAAGTTTAAGGAAGTCAGCATAGGGCATCTGCTTTAGGCCTGTGATTTTTTTAGCGAGGTACTTCTGCGGCCTTTCCAGTTGTTGCAGGTGTCTTGAGAGGTACATTCCAAATGGGGTGTTGTATTCTATAATGGGTCTAATGAGGAATGAGTACAGTGGGACAATGACCTTCTTTTTTCTGGATGAAAAGCCCTTAGTGAAGAGGTGTGCCACACAGGATTTCCTGACTATTGTGGCGATGTGATTATCGAAGGTGAGACCACTGTCCACCTGTGTCCCCAAGTCTCTTATCACACTTTCAGTGTTTAGTGTACTGCTGCCACCTATGTGGTAATTCACCGGTACATATTTTTTCCCAAAGGGGATAACTATACATTTCTTGGCATGGAGCTTGAGCCCATGGCTCTGGCACCAAGCATTGGTTTCTGTAAGGCCCTTTTGAAGAGTATCCACATCATTTGGAGATTCAGTAATGGCTCCTAGTTTGCAGTCATCTGTGAACTTTGTTAGCCAGAGTGCCTTAGTATTGGCCTGTACTTCAGAGAAGTAGATGCCAAACAAGAGTAGTGATAAACTTTCTGTGCTGGTAATCCAATGGTGTGGTACAGATGGGCAGGTATTTGAGGAAAGCATCACCTTGTAGGTGGTGGTGGCGGCATGTCCCTCAGGATTCCACTGCACACTCCCTTTCGGATACTAGCCTAACATACCAGTGTGAGGTAGATTTAAGCAGAAAATATGCAGTAGGATAGCTCATTGTCTGGTTCTGTAACTCACATATTGCATGGCAGCTCACAACTCTTAGAACCTGCAAATAGAGAAATGGAGGATCCCCATGTACAGGGCTTTCTAGAAATTATCAGGGGGTTGTCATGTGTACGGAGCCACCAGGGACTGGAACAACTGGAAACTGAAATAGGGAGTGCCTGACATCAACAAAATAACGTAGACAAAAAGTAGCAAAAATAAACAAACTCACAAGAAAAAGCAGCCAGTGGCCATTTGTCCACACCTTACCAAAGTACAACAAAGATGACATGGAGAGAAAGGGCACCCACAGTGCATGGGGAAGAGGAAGTCTGGGAAACTTACCTGCTTAGTAGTCCTAATACAAGTGATGTTATTCTTGTTGGTACAAAGGATGGCACTCCTCATATGAGTTCTGATCTTCCTTTCTGACAGACTTAGCTCTGTTCATATAAAGTCAGCCATTTGAATAGCCATATAAGCTATGAAGACAGATGTTCTCCATGGCTGGACTATTTTGGGAAGGACACAGGCAAAGTAATGGATTAAGTTAACTCCTGTAGCAACTTTGGACATAAAGGATAACTTGATCTGAAGGTGCCACCCATTCCTTGTGATAAGACAGAAATAAAAACAGAAAGCGTCTGAATTTAAGATATTCTCCTAGCAGAAGTAGCAGCCATTAGAAAAAAAAAAAGTCTTCAAACACAAAAACTTGTATATCAGATGAGGAAACAGCCTCAAATGGTGGAATGTATAAATTAACATCCCAAGGAGCAACTGAATCAGGGAGCTTAGCTGAAGGTCCTATGTACAAAACAGCAGTCTTCAACTGTAATCTTGACCAGAGTGGAAGTTGAATATAGCCATTATGAAAACTTTAATGAACATCAAGCTAAACTGGTATCAAAGAGTGCTAACAAAAAGTGGTGAACTAGTGGGAAAGAGTGGCTATGGGATATATATTGTTGTGTGCTGCCCAGATGGAAAATGGAGTCCATTTCTCATGATTAGTCTTTCAAACTGAAGGCTAATGGGCAGAAGTACTGGAAGCCACACTAGTCGAGACACACAGGCACTTCATCAATGAAACTGAAGTAGCCATATGAAATTAAGTTATGGGTGAGACTTGTCTGAAGGATCACACAGCAGCATCTATGAAGGCTGAAGCCTCAGGAGGTTTGAAGTAGTAGCAAAAAACAGGAAACGAAGTCTGTCTGGCTGGTCAACATGCCTTTAGATCAACTTCCTGTAGGTGAAATAAGAAAGAATATGGGAAACATGGTCTTGGAGTCAGTGCCAAACGACTGAACACTGGAAATTCTCATACAGAAGATCTTCCTAACCACTTATGAGGCATAATAAATGGCACTGGTCCAAACAGTCCATCAGTAAATTCAAATTCTCAAGAAGGTATAAGACTGGATGACCCACTGACAAAACCTTTTGACACAATTGAAAACAGCAGGTCCTGCCCTGTTTGTTGATGCACCACACTAGAGCCATACTGTCACACTGAATAGAAAAGTATCCCTCTGGAAAAAGGGTTCTGAAAAGCCACAGTGGATAATATCTCAAGTAAGTTGATGTGCAAACAAAGCAAGTTCCCTGGACTGTTGGCTCACTGAAATGCACTCATTCCACCCCAGGGCAGATGCATCCATGGTGACAATAGCCTATGGATTCAAGAATTGAAAAGGGTTCATGATATGGAAATTTGCTAAATCCAACCAGCAGACTAGATGCAAGTGACAGACCCTAAACGTTTGTATGGAGTGACAATTAGAACTGTGTAAATACTGTAAAACCCTCAAAAGAAGCATCTCATTAGGGAGCATAAAATTAAGGCATACTTCTGTCAGAACTATCTAAGGGGACTGCATGGCAGATGCCAAATGATGGAGAGTCTCTTATTATGAGGTAAAAAACACATTATGCTGGGTAGTCTAGGAAATACAACAGAAAGACCAATGTCCAAACCAATAATAGATGACATTTTATTGAGGTTTGTAACTCCTAAAGAAAACAGGAGAAGAAACAACTCCCTGTTGAAGGACAGCATTTTGAGCAGAATCAGCAAGATAAAATAACCATTACAGCAGCTTATCAGTACAAAGATGCATCTTGGGGTCTATGGTAAGACCAAATGGAAGCTTCTGAAACTGGTAGCGAGTGGTTTAAAATGAAAAGTGTAGAAACCTCTGCAACTCTTTGTGGATAAATGATACAGACATAGGCATAACGAAGGTCCAAAATCCACATCCAGTCCACTTCGGTTAGTCAAAGGATGGTTTACATTGCAACCACTCCAAAGTTTTCTTTAAGAATGAATGTCTTCAGGCCACTCAGGTGCAAAATGGGCCTGATGCCCCTTGGATTTCATATGCATCAAAAAACAGAAATATCCTAAGCCTCTTTTGTCCAGTGAGACTTCTTGGAGGGCTTGGGAGGGCTTGTTAGTGTGAAGGAACTTCTGCAGCTACTTCCTTGCCACTAGTTTTTGAGAAGGTGGGATACTTAGCAAAGGCACAGATGGAAATGAGGGAAGGATAAGAAATGGGTTCAAACTTTGAATATGATCTCCATAACACATTTGTCCCTGGTGCTCTTTTTCCATGCAAGAATGTGGAATAATCTGCCCCCAACTGTCTCCTGTGAGAGATGGTGAGACATCAATCAGGAGTGTTTTGAGCCAATCTTAAGGCTGAGAGCAGATTAAGAGCCACAGCAGTCTTGAGAGGTAGAAAACTGTGGCAGTTGTCTGCTCCCAGCACCTTTCTGTTGGTGCTGTTGTGAGTCACTTAGGAACCACATTTGATGATGGCACCTCTACATCCCTGAATGCATATGAAGTGAAGGATGAAACATATACCCATAGCCAACACAGTCTACCCTGCCTCCCTCATTTCTTTGAAGAATCCGTGACTTGGGGAACTAAACAAAAGATGGTCCTTGTGGGGGGAATCTAAAAAGGGTATCCTCAGCAAACAGAGTCCACTGCAACCCAAAGTGCTGCTAGATGGCACTGATAGATCCCATTGTTCTTGCAACCTCTTCCATTACACTACGATCTACATGGACAATAAGGCTGTTATAGTTTAATAAGCTAAATCCTGAGCCCTAATCTTCTAGTAATTCTTCTGAAACTTGGTGGAATTCATCATTCATGTAACTTTAAAATCGGCATATGCCTGCAAGGATAAAAGACAGGATGCAAAAATATGCTTTCCCAACTTGTCTACAGCCCAGGACTCTTCATAAAGAGAATGAACAGTAGGGCTTATTGTAGTAGTAGCCCTTGAAAGGGCTGCATCCAAATAGTTTGGAAGTATCTGCCCAAAATTAGCATTCCATGGGTGCCCGGAAAAGCTGTCTTCCATCTTAGGGAGAGGGATTACAATGTCAGGACTGTGTCATGCAACCCTTCTGGAGAATATTGACCAAATGGAGAATCACTCAGGAGGTTTACTATAAAAAGCAACATGCTTGTTGTGGTCTACTTTGCAGGGAAGAACTAGGCACAGATAGCCAACTCCCGCACTACTGTATTAAATGGAAAATTTCCCCCAAATGCAGTCATCAAAAGGAGAGAGGGCTGGTTTCTTCATCTCCAAGATCCTCTGTGGGAGGGCAGTTTTAGGCTCCAAGTGCTTTCACTTTTACTCTCTAAACTATTTTGGGTAATGACAGCTCACACTCTAAGGCTTCTACTAATATTCTGGATTGTGGAGCTGCCAAAAAAAGGAAAACAGAATTGGGTAAGAAGGGGAGGGTACAATGGCCCACAATTTTGAATTCAGGGCAGGGAGTGCTGAAGCTGGAGATACTATTGACTAAACCAGATAACAGATAAACTGGATGAAATGCTTCATTTTTTACTGAAAGCACTGCACTCAAAATCAGTGCCTCAGCTCCAGATACATAAAGAATTAATAACTGAAAAATGACACTGACACCACCTACAGCAGATGAAAAAGACAGTGCCATACAGAGCACAAGTAGAGAAGCTAGACTGCTGACATCAATCATATAAACAGTCATTAATCCTTCTAATAGAGTCTAAGCAACTAACATCAGAAAAGTAAATGCCTGAGATATAGATACAAGTGCTGGAAACAAAGTGCAGATACTGCAAGACAGAACAGGCTCAATGGCAGAGAAAATGTAGGTGCTGCAGAAGACACTTGCAAGAAAGGGATAAAGAGACACTTAATACTCTGGGACTATGGGGACAGTAGAAGTGCATTTAGACATAAAAAAACTTAAATCAGCAGCCAGCTGTTCATAGTGTGTAGGCAGGAAGCTTAGGGACTCCTATAAAAGGAATGAATTAGCAGGTTTTGTAGATGTTACTTGCACCCACCTCCCCCAGGCAGCAAGGAGCCATTTTCTCCACAGCCTTAATAGTGGAGAACTTTACAGACTCCCCAACACATTAAAGTCTTTGGAGGGTACCTTAGGCCAAGCCTTCCCTGCTGAATTGGGACCTGCAGCCATAACAGGCTGGCCTGGTACATCCATGTTGGAAGAAGATTTTTCCTGAACAGTTTCCAAAAAAAAAAAAAAAGAGTACTTAAATCCTCAATAATTCACAGTATTAAGGTTATATAAACACTAAGATCACTCAGCAAACTAATCTTTCACAGGCTTTTAAATATAAAGAACAGGATACAAAAACCTGCTTTCCCAACCTGTCCACAGACAGGGATTCTTGATCAGGAGGATGAACAGCAGGTCTCAAGCTTTCTCCTCCTTCTGGGGAGTGCCAGTCTCACTACGAAGAGTCTGACAGTGTATGTACTACTCTATACTGGTCCAATGTGGGAACAGCCTTTTGGGGGGGGATCCAAGGTGAAGGTCAGCAGGGGACCCAAATTACTAATGCCACCCTTAATAAAGGTGTATTTGCTGCAGATAGCCAAGAGTTGAAAAACAGAAATGACATCACTTGTGCGTGTTGCCCAGTGAAGTGTTGAGTTAGGAATCTGTAGTGCAAATGGTACCATTTAGTGATCAAACTGCAACCCAATCATTCAATTGGGGTTTAAAGGGTAGCTAACTTTTGAAGTAGTATGGCATACGTCTACACGGGTACTTTTTTTAAAGGCAGCCCTCCAATTGTGGATTCCATTAACACTGGATACTTCTCTGGTCTGCTTTGAGTTATGACAACTCTGTTGTCCACTCTTTCAGTGGTTCAGTCTTAGCAAGGCACCGGACCAGTGAGACTGGCTTCTTGAAACACCTCATTGGTAGAGCAATGGAATTACTAGATGCAGTTACAGGTTTGCACCCATACACACCACACTCCTTGAAAACAAGGCAGGTATCAGAAAAATTAATAAATGAAAATGCTGGAAGAATTCAGACTAGGCAGACATTTTTAACAATTATGTGGCTAGCAAGTCTTCACCTTTGCCTTCTTTGGTCTGCATATTTAATTTTTTTATGTGCTAACTGGATGGGTGATCTGGTTCAAAGTAAGCACAGAAACAACTTAAGACTTGAGACTACAAAAAAAATGAAGCAAACAATACAAATGGCAACAGCTGCATTCATTATTTTATTTATTTATTTACATTTGTTAATCGGGAGTGTCCAACTGGACGTAGGTCCATTTTCAGCGGAGGCCCGGGGAGAAAAGCTCCACGGTTAAAATAAACAGACAGTAGTTACATTGGATTACATAGTGATTAAATGCAATTACTTACAACATATTTACAGATGAAGAACATAGTACATTAGTAGACAACTAGAATCTTTGTATGTGAAGTACATAGCAGACTAACAAATGTTACAATAAGAAGTTCCTGCTGTATAATAACTACTAGGCTTATGAGCATCTGAGCTTGCTATAATCAAGGTAGTTAGTGGAGTGGAAAGAAAGGTAGTGGTTGGATGGGGTGGGTGATATTAGAGAGGGAGTTGCAAGGGCATAGCCAGCATGTTTTTAGGTGCGCTTTTAGTAAAGTTTTGAAGTGGGTGCATGATGGTATGGAGGTAATTGTGGGTGGGAGGGAGTTCCATAATTTGGCTATTCATATGCAGGAGTTAAGCTAAAACATGAATAGCACTATAGTATGCACTAAATACATAGAAGTTTGTGACACAGATATTAAAAAAGGCAACAGTACACAGTGTTTTACTGAGAAATGCACACAGAATTTAAATATTACAAAGCATGCCCAGTGACACTGGATTAGAACATAACATTCCTATGCTTCATCAGATCTGTATGCTTTTAGCTGTGGTTCCCAGACCTGTTATTACGTTTTAAATATGCATGCACATCTTGCCTTGTGACCAGGATCATGGCTGAAAAGGCCCGCTGACCAATTAAATAAATAAATTCATAATTCAGGGTAATGGAAGTCTATCCTTGCAAGCAAAAGTGAGTAAAGCAAGAATTAATCCGCATGGGAAGCCAAGACACATGCACATCTATCATGTACACAGATACATACATGCACTCCAAGAGAAAATCTGAGTATTGCTAACTCACTTACCCACGTCTTTAGGATGGGAGAGGAAGAAAACCCCTAGTGAAATCCCATGCAAACACAGGGAGAACACAAAATGCACTCTAGATAGGACCTATACTGGTGCACAAACTTCACGAATAGATGGAGTCTGTATTGCAAACAAGAACAATCTTAAGACAGGGAATTTACTACCACAAACACATGAATGAACCTGTCAGGGTACTACACTCATTGCAACACCAGGGATCTGAATGAAAATGAACAGAGGAGTGTGAAGATTGCTTTAGAAAGATAAATTAAATTTATCACAGTGGAGGAGCTGATGACCAACTTTGATCCATCTTTGTAACAAAGTCAACTGTGTTTTCCTCACATTCAGTCAAGGATGTTATAGACGGACACTCTGAATTTGCTTAAGATCACTAAGTAAAGCATAATACAAGCATATGGACACTGAATTTGCTTAAGATCACTAAGTAAAGCATAATACAAGCATATGGACATACACAAAAAAGAAATAAAAAAAATGTACATTAAGATGTGTACACCGATTACATATTACTAGCCAAACTGAGCAAAAAAGGGGCATCCAAGATGATTACAGATTACTTGCGGTACCAGTCCCTTCTTCTGGGGGGGGGGTATCCAAATAATATCAAATACTAAAAACAAAAGAAACCATTCTAATTCTAACTGTCTGTCATGACTGGTACATCAAAAGTCTGGATTCAACATCCATGGAAATAGCCATCTGTGCCATGGCAACATATTCATAATGACTTTGTAAGTTCTTTTAGGAGACCAAAGTTCCTAACTACTTTAAATGCACAAATAAATAAGAAATCATCTCTAGCAATTAGATGGGCTGCAGCAAGGTGCTGAACAACTGACTTTATTAAACACCTGATGAGCAGATTTTTCTCCAGAAGTGATTGCTGCTGCCACTCTAACCTTGATAGCATAAACAATCTAATGATGCTATACCCAAAGACAGAGGTTTGCCTAGACCCTCAAGCAAAGGATGGATGATCACAAGCTTTCTTATAGGGGAAAAAAAAAAAACTGATGAATAATGTACTCCAAGAGGACTGTCTGCGCAAATACCGGAACAGAGAGGAATGGGCGATCAAATTCACCACACTTCAATGACTAACCTGACAAAGACGTCAAGCTAACACCAACTTAAGATAATCAAACAACCTATCCAGGTCACTAGGTGAAGTTAACCAAAATGATGTTATCTACACTGCATAAAACTGTACTAACATAACACCACCTCCCACGAACTGTAATCTGTTTACTAAAACAGAATTGAAGAAAAAAAACTGTTCCCGCCCTACCCAATCAATTAGCCTTACAATGCTCCTCTCATCTTCTCTCCACTCATAACACACAGACACCCTACACCACCTTCATCACTATCACCTTCCTTATGTTTCTCAGTTAACTAGTACTATTAATCAGCCTTACTGGAACTTACAAATAAAATAAAAGTGTGGGAAGAAATAGCCAGAGAATTGTTATGGCTAGGCTTGTATAGGCCCTAGGGCCGATAAAATAGTATCAACCTATGCAGTATATAATGTATTCAACAATCATGGTCATTTCTGCCATGTTGTCTTCTAGCACATAAGCCTAACTGGAACTGGTTTGATACTGTGTTGTTACTAATTGAATTCCACCATTCATGTTTCATTTATTTGGTTGCTATGGAAGTTTGCTGTTGCAGTAGTAATCTTTTCTTCATCTTCCCGGGCAGAGTCCGTAAAGGGTCCTTTGAGATCAGTGCTCTACTCAGGTTAACAAATTAAAATAAAGAAGTATCACAGAAAAAGAGAGACAAATGTTAGAGATAAGACTCAAAAAGTATATTTTATTACTAAGATGAATTACTAAGCAATGAACTTATATGAGTGAAGCACAGATACTTTTAGATGGCCAACAATAGCAATATCTGGAGGTGAAAGATACTAATTCAGAGAAAGTCATGCCAGGTCTATATAGTTAGTCTACATATACACATACATGCATATAATATATTACAAAAATCTAAATTACTAATATTTCTAATTAGAATGCATAATTGAAAATATGTCCACAAATCAGAGTCATGAGTAGCAGAGGCTTACCCGGGCAAGAATACATTATACAAAATGCTTTACTGATAGCATTAGTAACTCTGTTTTTCCCCCAAGGTAAAAAAGGTAAAGTGCACATGAATTGTAGTCAAGCAGTATGTAAATGAAGACATACAGGTTCAGCAGCTCTAACTCTATTACTTGTACATCCAGTGTTATGCAGCAAACCCCCCTCCACATAGTGATTACCTGTCCTTAGGCCCTACACCCCATTTATAAAACATACTGCAGTATAATCACATTTTAAATCAGCAAGAAAAACTCCCAAAAATCAAACTGCACAACACAAACAAGCAAGGACTAAGAAGTAAACAAACAGAGACCACTTTTAATTAGCTTTTTAGCACTACAGAGGACATAGAGACATGTATTTCCAATTCAATGGGCAACAAAAAAAAATGAAAACAAGTAAAACACAGAAACATTATTCCGTAAGGAACAAGCAGAAGGCAATTTACTTTTGGACACAATTCAGAACCACTTTTGGAAATGGTCATTAATACAGTCTGCAACTAAAATGCAAACCAAAGCCACAATGGCTGCCCATATTACAACTGTATAAAGATGCCCATGCTGCAATCAAAGACAATCTGAGAAAGAACAGTATTCATTAAAGCAGTAACATCAAATTCTAGCTCACCTTCATACATCTCAACCTCTTAAGAGCAAGAAATCTGGGCAAACCTACAAATAATGGAGGGACAAAGGCCCAAAATTAGAGACACTTGAAATATTGCTCTTAGAAAGTATATATGAATTTTCTGAAGGGTATGAAGTCTGAAACTCAAATTACTGACATTTTCTCACTTCACCTTCAACGATTTGCTAGAAAGCCACAATTTTATGAGAAACAGACCAAATATACGAAGCAAAAAACTGGACATTCTACAAAAATCTGTGCAGTTGAGGGGTATGCTCACCTTTTCTCGATCGAGTCGATATTTGAATGAAGTAGCCAGAGTTCTTCGGTATTGTCTTGCCGTGACGACAAAATCAAATGATGACCAGTAAGGCAAAGTGTGCCCTCCACTGTTGGTAAAAAAGGCCGGTGAAGAATCACATTATCCACCCTAGGAGTTTTGATCAACTCCACAAACTCCATGGCTAAGGATGAAGCAAACTGTTAAAATGTGTATGTGGTCACCAGAAGAAAATAAGTACACAAAGCAAACGGTACAAGAAAATGCCACGTAAAAAGAAGCAGGTGTCACCAATCGCTGAAACAAATATCCTGTACTCTGGCTTATATAGCAACCAAGAAGATGCACAAATTGTTCTAGTAGTGAATTGCTAAGGGAGGAGTTTGCAGTGCCAGTATCCTCGTTGTTGTTTGTTTGTTTGTTTTTTTTTTTTGGTTTGTTTTTAATTGGCAGCAGCTGATAATTTTACCAATTTTCATCGCCCAGCCCCATTTTTAGCATATATACTCCAAAATCAATGAATCTGCCGCGGCAATCATGTGAGAACAACATGCAAAACCCCGTAACCCAGATGACAACTGCAGTTCCTAATTGTCACCTGCAGAATTAGGAAGTAGAAGTGCCCTTTTCCATGGGAGAGACTGAAAAACAAGACCGTAAGGAAACAGCATTGCTCAAAACATGGTTCCGCAACTGTGTATATAGCTTTTACAATGCTGGCTGGAGAAAAAGGACTGGCCAGCATTTGGTCTGAAATCTGTCAAAAGGAGTCAGAGGGTCCCTTCTTTACGCAGGTCAGGCCGCGTTTGGGCAGCTGTATACTGCGAAACAAAACACAGAATATCGAATGTCCTGAAAATTTTGATTCCAAGTTTCATAATGTTTGTTTACATTAGAGACAGATGGTGCAGGGTTTGATTCTTACATTGGATAATTGGCTAGGCGTAAAATGACCCACAAAGACAGTTAGCCTACAATTAATATATGAACCTAATACTTTAATAAAATATAAATTGTACTTGACACGCCTAAATGCTACGTGAAACTAATAGCAACTACTTTAACTCTACTAGACTGAGCTGCACACCTCTCCACCTCTTAGCACAAGAAATCTGGACAAAGCCTAAAGTAATGGGGGGGGGCAAAAGCCCAAAAATAAGGGCATATTTTAAATATTGCTCTTATAAACGTATACATGTGCTAGAATATCATGACTTGTGTTAGCATGCATTCTTCTCAAGGATATGAAGTCTGAAACATAAATGCATGTCATTATTTAGTGACTTTAGTTTTCAGTGATTTGCCAGAAAAACACATATTTTATGAGGAACATACCCAAACTATAAGGCAAAATCCTGGACAGACTGCAAAAATCTGTACAGTTGAGATGTATGCTGAGCTGTAATTTTGACAATAAAAAATTAATTTCAGTCCTTTGTATTGGCTGTGGTTTGTCCTGCAAAAGTTCACATTTCTATAAAAAATTCCTCAGACCTCTCATCTTCTTAACCCAAGAATTTTGAACAAAGCCAAAGGCAAAAATCAGGGGCACAGTTTACATATTAGTATTGCAAACTTAGAAACTTGAAAGAATAACATGTTTAGCTAACTTCATGACACCCATGCAAATGGAAAATAGATGCATGACTGAATCATATACCAATGCACTGTATGAGAACATACACAAGTGCATGGAACGGGCCATACCAAACAGAACCAAGATGCTGTCCTCCAAAAAAAGGAAGCTAATCTGGTGGTCACCCACCATAAACAAGCTGTACAACAGAAGGAAAAAAACTGTTGCAGAATAGGGTGAAGTCCCAAGACTGGAAAATCTCCCTTGTCAGCCTCAGCAAAAAAACTGAGATATATCATCAAATTCTCTAAAGCTAGCTATGAAAACAAATTGCTGCAGATTCTAAGACAACCACAAGGCATTCTATACTTATGTCAAGAATCTACATGGCAATACTCAGATCTGCTCTGAGTTACAGCACAATGGCAATACATATACAGAACCACCTGATATTGCCAACATATTGGCCAACAGGTTCAGTGCGAACTTTACCTCCCCTTTCACACCCTAAAGGGCCTATCACAATACCTGAAGAATGCCAAGTCCCTATTATCATGGCTACACAGGCAAAAACCACACTGTCCAAAGCCAAGAATACAGCTTCCATGGATAATATCTCTGGCTGTGTTCTACATGAATTACAAAGTGAACTGACACCACACCTGAGTACCTTGTTCAATCACAGCCTCATTTCAGGCTTTGTTCCTACCAAATGGTGCACTGCTACAGTCATCCCACTCCACAAAGAGGAAGCGACTATAGACCCAGTGAACTACCGCCCCATTAGCCTGACAAGTCTATGTAATGCTATGGAGCGCATCATCATGGACATTATAAATAAGGACATAGGGAATCTCCAAACTCTGAACCCCACGCAGTTTGAGTCTGTGAAAGGTAGATCATGCCTGCTCAACCTGATAGACTTCTTCGAGTCTATCACCAGAGCTGTGGATGAGGGCAAGGTAGCTCACACAGCCTACCTAGATCTTGCCAAGGCCTTCAACACCATCCCTCACTCAGGAATCATAGCTAGACTCACTAAACTAGGCATAAACCCCTATGTCATAAGATGGGTTGCCAACTGGCTCACTGATAGAACCCACACTGTGAAAGTAGCAGACTCCAAATATGACTACCAATCAGTTACAAGTGGTGTCCCACAGGGATTGGTACTAGGTCCTCTCTTGTTTGGCATCTACTTCTCTGAAGTTCAAGCCAACACAAAGGGACTCTGGCTGATCAAGTTCCCAGATGATTGCAAACTGGGAGCCATTATTGATTCTCCAACTGATGTAGACATTCTACAAAAAGGCCTCACTGACACCAGTGACTGGTGCCAGAACCATGGCTTAAGCTCAATGCCAAAAAGGGCATTGTCATTCCCTTTGGGAAAAATTCAGTGCCCATGAACTACCACATAGGCAGTAGTCCACTAAACACCAAAGGTGTGATAAGAGACCTGGGGACACAGGTTGACAGCAACCTCTCCTTTGATAACCACAGTGCCACTGTAGTCAGAAAGTCCTTCTATGTGGCACATCTCATTACAAAAGCTTTCTTATCCAGGAAGAAAGAGGTCATAATCCCCTCTCTACTCGTCCCTCATTAGACCTATTATAGAATACAATGCCTCATTTGGTATGTACCTCACTAGACACCTACAACAAGTGGAAAGGCCACAGAAATACATCACTGAGAGGATCTTAGGCCTTAAACACATGCCCTATATGGACAGACTCAAAAAACTCCAGCTATACTCTGTCTCTTATCGCCTACTTAGAGGCGATCTCTGCTTGACCTACAAAGCCATGTCTGACCCAAAGCTGCTAGATATGCTACACCTAAAGAAATCCCAATCCCCCCGTGCCACATGCTCCAGGGACCTAAACCTCATTACCGCAATAAACAGAACATGCTGGAGAGACAGGTTCCTAACCCAGAGACTTCCCATACTCTGGAACAAACTTCTCATTCACGTCAAGCAGAGCACTTCACTGGCCCTCTTTAAGAGAAATCTTGATGAGTGGATAGGCAATAGGAAGTTCACCCTGGGGATCACTTCAGTGGCCTTGCTTGACAGGAGCACTGGGAACTAACGTTTGGCGCCATGATGCAAGGGAATCTCCTTGAGCTAGACTTATAAAGGCTCCAAAGCCGTTAGCCTAGTACACACCTATGAACCTATTAGCATGTATTTTATAAAGGATATGAAGTCTGAAACTTAAATGTCTGTCATTATTTGGTGATTTCACTCCTCAATGATTTGCCAGAAAGCCACAAGTTTTATGAATAACAAACTAAAAATATGAGGCAAAAATCTCAATATTCTGTGAATATCTGGACAGTTGAGCAACATGAAAATATTCCACTTTGGACATTTGAAAAGACAGCAACCCTAGTGTAACGAGAAAATTAAGTTTTGTACACTAAACTCCCACCACCACCACCCATCCCCATTTCCTCTTTCCAAAAGGGTCATTTTTTTCTGTACGGCATATGTTCTAATATAGAAAGACTGCAAGAAAATCCCACCTAAGCTAAAGTTTTCACTGTGTGGTACCTTAAAACTCCTGTAATGGAAGCCTATGGGATATATGCAAATGACCCCATGAGAACATCAAGAGTTTCATCTACATGGCTAGAGGTAAAAGTTTACCTAGGCTGGGCTTTTCTTGCAGTTTTTACTGAATGGCTTGTCTATGTGGCCCTTTTACCCATTGGTTCTAATACAAAAGGATGTATTGGTTTCACTTCATATACTCGAAATGCTGAAATCCCGAATTTCAGCATTTCGAGTGCATGAAGCCAAAACCATCACAATACCGACACCCCAGAAAGCCAAAATCACAAACCCAAACACATATACACTACACCACAAACAAACCACAACACCTACACCGCAAAAAAGAAAAACACAACAAACCACCACACATACACATGCCTACACTAAACAGAATCAGGGGGGCAAGCCCCCTTTGCACCCCATACGTGCACCCCCTACTTATATATACTAACTCCGAGATCGCACAAACAGAGAAAAAAAAAACCTCAGACACACACATTCTACAGTCCCTCGCACACACCCACACACACACACACACACACACACATCACACATAAGTTACAAAAACGCTCACATACACTCACTCACCTGAAAGTCTGAAAACAAACATCCCAAACAAACACTTCCTGTAACATAGCATCACTGAATAAGCACGGATTCGACATATTCGCATTCGTGCTTATGCTCTTTCGCTATTCTGAAGTTTCGGCTTCATGCAATCGAAATGCTGAAATTCGAGATTTCAGCATTTCGAGTATATGAAGTGAAACAGAACGTATCATATATATTAAACATTTTGTAACAAAACCTTTAACTCAGCAACTACAAATATTAATAAGCAAATAGACTTTGCACAAGTACCTTTTTTGCTGGCACATATATGCCTACATGTTTCAATAATGCATTTGAGGATTGCCTACTTATTACTTTGAAGAGGTCAGAATGTTGTCACCTCAGAATTAATTTCTACAACATCCTTTGCATGGTGTATTCATACCTCTCAACCTCTGATTGTTAAAAACTGTAGCATTAGCATTAAGAAATCATAGCAGAGGACCCCAAATAGAAGTGCTTTATTATTTTTTGTAAAAGAAGGTCTTTAGGTGCTAGACCCCACCTCTTAATTTAGTTATAGGGTATCTCTACATAGAATTATTTCAGAAGAAAATCAGAAAATCAGGAAAATCTGATGTTGGAAATTACTACGAAAATAAAATTGCCAAAGATTCCAAAGACAACCACAAGGCATTCTATAGCTATGTCAATAATCTAAATGCAGTGCTCAGATATGCTCTGAGCTACAACAGAATGGCATTAAATATACTGATCCCAAGGATATTGTCAATATCCTGGCAGATCAATTCAGAGCCAACTTCACCCCCCCTCTCACCCCTAAAGGGCCCATCTCAATACCAAAAGATTGCCAAATTCCGGTAATAATGGCCGCACAAGTAAAAACCGCACTCTCCAAAGCTAAGAATACAGCATCCATGGGACCAGATGACATCATGGGCTGTGTACTACATGAACTACAAAATGAACTGGCACCTCACTTAAGTGTCATGTTTAATCATAGCCTCACCTCAGGCTTCGTGCCCACCGAGTGGCGCACAGCTACAGTTATCCCACTCCACAAGGGGGATCCACCTTGGATCCTGGGAACTACCGCCCCATCAGTCTGACGAGCCTGATCTGCAAGGCCATGGAGCGTATTATCATGGAACTTATAAACAAAGACATTGGCAACCTTCAAACATTGGACCCCACCCAGTTTGGGTTCGTGAAGGGTCGATCTTGTCTCCTGAACCTGATTGACTTTTTCAAATCAGTCTCCAGAGCTGTGGATGAGGGTAAGGCGGTCCAGACAGCCTATCTGGACCATGCCAAGGCCATTGACACCATCCCCACTCTGAAATCATAGATGAGCTTACTAATCTGGGCATTAATCCCTACGTCACTTGATGGGTTGCCTACTGGCTTAATGACAGAACCCACAATGTAAAAGTAGCCTACTCCAAATCCAGCTCCAGAAAAGTGACAAGTGGAGTACCTCAGGGTTCAGTCCTGGAACTGCTCTTGTTTGGCATCTACTTCTCTGAAGTACAGGCCAACACTAAGGGACTCTGGCTAACAAATTTCGCAGATGACTGCAAACTGGGAGCCATTATTGAATCCCCAAATGATGTGGATATTCTATAAAAGGGACTTACAGAAACAGATGCTTGGTGCCAGAGCCATGGGCTCAAGCTCAATGCCAAGAAATGTATAGTTATCCCTTTTGGGAAAAAAACATGCACCCATGAATTACCACATAGGTGGCAGTACACTAAACACCAAAAGTGTGATAAGAGACTTAGGGACACAGGTGGACAGTGGTTTCACCTTCGATAAACACATCGTCACAACAGTCATCCAGAAAAAAAGGAGGTCATTGTCCCACTGTACTCTTCCCTCATTAGACCCATTATAGAATACAATGCCCCGTTTGGTATGTACCTCTCAAGACATCTGCAACAACTAGAAAGGCTGCAGAAATACCTCACTAAAAGAATCACAGGCCTAAAGCAGATGCCCTATGCTGACCATCTAAAAAAACTCCAGCTATACTCTGTCACATATCATCTACTCAGAGGCAATCTCTGCTTAATATACAAGGCCATGTCAAACCCAGAGCTGTTGGACATGCTACACTTAAAGAAATCCCAATCCCTCAGAGCCACATGCTCCAGGGATCTAAACCTTGTCATCACAATGAACAAAACATGCTGGAGGGATAGGTTCCTGACCCAAAGACTCCCCGACTCTGGAATTGACTGCCCATACATGTTAAGCAGTGCACCTCTTTGGACCTCTTCAAATGGAACATTGATGATTGGATGGGAGATAGGAAATTCACCCCGGGGTTCACGTCAGTTGCCCTGCTAGACAGGGGTCCAGGGAAGTAAATATTGTGGGAAGAAATAGCCAGGGAATTGTTATGGCTAGGCTTGTATAGGCCCTAGGGCCGATAGCCTAGTACCAACCCATGACCCTATGAACACTATGCCTGAATCATAGCAGCTGAGAGACAGAGGTGTATTTTTGGTTACATCCCTGTAGAGCATGGTCCTATCACATTAAGGTTCAGTTCTTTTGTCACAATAAACTTATTGCTGGAATAGATAAACATTAAAAATCTATTTTGTGGTATTCACAACCTTACTTTTTTATTGCAAATCATTTGTTGGTAATAATTTCAGTTTTATGATATCAGTGCAGCTGGTAAACAAAAAATATTTTAAGTCTCAAATGTACATTATGAGGAACATAATCTTTATCTTACCAAAACGTAAACATATTGCCTCACATGGAAATAAGTCATATTGGCCTTGCTCAGTGAGCACATAAAATAAACATAATCTATAGCAAGTTTCTGCACCTTATTGTATGTGTGAAAGAAATAATATTTCATCAGCTGATAATGCAATGTTTATAAATTGAAGCACTACTTTAGAAATGGTTCAAAACAATGTAACTATGTACCTCAACTTTTTATTGCACAACATAACTTTATAATGGAAGTACTTAAATAATGTGCGGATTTATAGCTGTCACACGTCTTTATACCCATGCAAGGAACATGCATTCTCAACATTCCTCCCTTTTTACTATATAGCTTAAAAAAGCACAATTATAGCACTGGCATTAGACATAATACATAATATAGTATGACTTGTTTAAGTTCCAGTTATGCCTGCTGACTAGAAATATGGCAAGGAAGTTCACTGCTTAATATGGTATTAAATGCACACTGACGTGTGTGTGTGTGTGTATGTGTGTTTGTGTAGGTACATTACTTAGTAGTGTTTTTTAGTAATATAAATTGTAGCTTTTCAAACTCATTCCATTAGCAGTTCCTTTTTGGGAGTATGGGACTCGGCAAGAGAATCTCAGACTAATTCTGGATTTCTGACATATTAAAAAATTTCAGACAAAATATCAGGGCACTGCAAAAGAATATTGCTGTCTGACTCAAAGGTACAGTGACCTTACAACTGGTGATACTGACAGAGGAAGCATAATGTACAACCTCATTCACTGGGGAGTGCAGCATCCCACAAAAATATTTTTGCATCCTTGTTGTCAAAACATTTTAGATACTTTTTTTTCTTTTACAGTTACCTACCTGATGCAATGTATGTAAATCAAATACATTAAATTCATTACTATTGTTTGTTTAATAAAACACATATTCCTTCCACTTTTCATACATTTAACCTTTGGGAGGTCTCTTCAGTATTCTGTGGTCCAGATGAGCTTGGAACAGTCACCTAAATAGGCATTTCGTAGGTAACTCCTGTTGAGGGATGCTGCAGCAGTAATAAATTAATTAGTCAATGGGATAAATAAAAATCAACATTCCCTTCTTGTGAAATGTCTGATTACTCATCCTTCTAGGAAGTGTGGAAATTAGTTATTTCCCTGTGGAAGTGCTTGTAGTCTATCTTTCTTTGGTCAAACAATAAGTCAGCTATTTGTCTATTTCATATCTCTCCTCAATACCATTTCTCTGGCCAGAGATAAAAATAAACTAGTCTCCTGCTCTTCT
The DNA here is from genome assembly GCF_019279795.1 of Protopterus annectens. Taxonomy (NCBI): domain Eukaryota; kingdom Metazoa; phylum Chordata; order Ceratodontiformes; family Protopteridae; genus Protopterus; species Protopterus annectens. The sequence continues at coordinate 1,243,116,597 of NC_056729.1, forward strand.
TAGACCTTTCAAAAGCCTTTGATACTGTGTCTCATTCACTTCTATTGACTAAACTGACTAATCTTAACTTCTCCACTTCTACTATTGCCTGATTTTCTAGCTACCTGTCTGATCGCTTGCAATCTGCAAAATGGCTTACTGCTCTCTCCTGTCCTTTCCCAGTTAAAATGGGAGTCCCCTAAGGCTCCATTCTTGGCCTATTACTTTTTACTATCTTCACTAACCTACTCTATACTTCCTGTTCACAATCATCTCTGGTACAATAATGCAGATGGCTCTACAATCATCACCATTGCTGACACTCCTTCTGAACTCATCTTTATCACTCAGGTATCCTTTAACAGTTGAAACCTTGCTATCTAACAACCTGCTTATTCTGAACCCTAAAATGCAAAACTCCTACTCTTCTTACCTAAAAATGTTAACCACCTTAAACCTACTGTCACTATTCTGTCTCTTAATAACACGCCTATCAAAGATGAATCTAGCACTAAACTCTTAGGTGTCATTATAGACAATCAACTTAAGTTATACTTACATGTTAATAATTGTATCCATAAGACACATCTGAAACTTGGCCTTCTATATAGAAATAAAAAGTTTATAACAAATAGAGCAAAAATAACCCTCTCTCATGCTTACCTCTGACCCAGTCTACTGTATAGCTCCCAAATCCTCACAAATCTCAACTCTTCTCGCTTTACTAAACTAGAATTAACTTACAATAAAGTACCAAGATTTGCAGCACACCAAACATATAAATCCCACCACTATCTCTCATTAAAACACTTAAACTGGCTAGAATTACCTCATCAACTCCTTCTCTCTCAGCTTCAAATTATTCACTCCATTCTATACCAGCCTTCCTATTGCCCCAGCTTATCTACCCTTATCTCTCAAAACTCTCCCATTAGATCACTTCGTAGCTCAGACCAAAACCATCTACAAATCTATAAACCCAAGACCAAACTGGGATGCATCCTCCTTAGCTACTATCCTGCCATCTCTTGGAACCAGCTGCCATTAGAAATCAGGTCCCTCAATCACCCCAAAAAATTCAAAGCAGCTACCAAGGAATACTTAAAAAGTCAGTGGTACTGTCAAGTGTAGTCTCCCCAATAAACTTCCCTACTATCTCTAAGACAGTCCTTTACCTGTCCCCTATGTTATTTACTTAATTGACCTCCTCTCCTTTTTCACTCATTAGCTCTGTCTAGCCTTCACTTCTTCTCTTGGACCTCATGTCTTCTCTATGTAGGAAATCTCTTATACTTATTCAACCTCCTCACACTACTATTAAAACACTCATCTCTCACCTCCCTCCCAGAAACCTGATGTGCAGCAACAGTAAAATACTAAAATACTAAATATTGTTTATTTCATGTTCATTTGACAAAACTAAAATTATTCTGTTTATGCTGATTCCTTACTTACTTTTATTGTATATAGTTGCTTTATTCACTTTTTGTTATGATTTGCTTATGCTTTGTTATATTATTATGTTTAAATTGATCTTATTTGAGTATGTTTAAACTTTATGTAAATGTATGCAGAGCTTTTCTCCTTGGACCTCTGCTGAAAAAGGGCTATTTCTGCTCAGTCAGACAATCCTGGTCAACAAATGTAAAATAAATAAATACATTTCCTCTGATGGTTCTTCAAAACTCAGTTGCCTAGCAATTTGCTGTAGACCAGTTGGTAGTAGAGATCTTCTTAAATGGTTTACATGGTTCTGTCATGTACTATTTCTCATACCAGGACTGTACATTAGAGGCACTGTACCTAATATGATTTGGCCCATTTGTTATTTGACAGTTCTGCGTCTCTGGTGATCACCTGCTGCTCTTTAACAAAACGACTGAAAAACTTGTTATTTTTATATGTTGGAGTCGCATGTTCTGCACTCATCTACACACACATCTTATCTTACTGCCTCCACAAACTTCTATTCACAAATATCACTTCTAGTTGAAGTCCAAATGTCTATTCACAAATTATAGTGCTTGTAAAGTATTGTGGATATATACATGACACTAAGGTAAGTGAAAACAACATTCTCTGTTTTATGTTGTAAGGGTTTACCATTATGGTCATAGATTTTATAGCAATTGTGAATATTTGTACAAATCTTTCAGTTACCCCTTTTGCTAATGTGAGGTATGGTGCAGATATGAAATGCTTAATACTATTTTTCCTCACACGTGTTTTTAAAATTTCAGATGTGGTCCATGAACACCTACCATTAACTGTGCACTCTGGCTAACTGTTTTTGCAGACATGCTTCTTAATGCCAGTATTGTATTTATAGGCCTTATGGACTCCATGCAGATTGATTCAGGTACTTTCAGTGTATGGATTAATGATACCGGATGTATGCAGATATGTGCATGTTATATATGCATTTCAAATATATAAAAGAGGGGCCCTTAAGTAGTTTTGACAAAGAACAACATAGAGTCACATTGTAGACTGCATGATGTCTGTTGTACCTTTTCTTCATTTATGCAAATTCATCTTACGAATCTTCAGGAAATCAATTTCATTTCATTTTACTGTTCTTAGATGGCCACGTGCATAGTAACCAATACTCTGTAATGTATCTTATACATAATTATCACTGTACTTTTCTGCTTCTTTGAACTGAGTCCCAATCTGTGCAGCTATCTTCCTTTTTCACCAGTCCCCAATATAACGATAGTTAGCCGTTTTTTTTTTTTTTTTCTGAATGTACAAACCCCCAAACTTTAGCTCACATTTGTTTATCTTACAGATATTAGTTTTAGGTCTACAGACCCCACTTCAATTATCCTTGTCCTGTCTTTCTAAGCTCTATATCATAACCTTTCAGTAGCTCTTGCTCAACATAAGTACCTTATCCTTTTAAGGAAACAGATTGTTTTTCTTTTCTCCACTCACCTTGTATGGATTCTTCCCGCTCGGGCTCACTCCACTACCCTACCCCACCACCTCTTTTCTCAGGTTTATACTTTATAACCGACTCCCCCAACACAAAACCATCCAACCATATTTCACCATTGTCACTACTTCATTACGCCACTCCCATACTAGCCCTTTTTGCATTCACTCCAACCCTCTCTCCTTAATAACTAAAACAAACACTGACAAAACCAGTAGCTACACTATCAACTTTTGCCATTACAACCAATATTAACTAACACTACACCCCTGACAAGGCCCAAATAAGAATAAAATAGTTCAAACAGCAACTATATCTATTTCATTCCTTAACATGGTCCATCTAAATATTTCAGCACAATCAACACTACTAACAATTCTTACAGTACTTGCACACATTACTTTATATCATAGCAATCTACCCAATGCACTTCCCCATCATGCCACCTCTACCACTCACATCACAAAATCAATGCCTCTTACACCCTCCATCAACTCATCTATCCTACGCATGAACATTTATCCTCATACCCTTAAACTTATCTTACCCTTCCACCATACCAATAAACTATCCACAAAATATGATAAGTACATAAATAACCTCATAAGAATCAAAGTAGACACTGGAGCCAGACTATCTCTCAGTGGAGCCATACATTCTAATCCCAGCCCATCTGATAACAATATTCACTTAACTAACCATAACCTATCTCGTAACACATTCCAGCTTCTTAGAAAAGCTAATGACTGCTCCTACTAAATATGAATGTAAGAACCATTATCAAAAAATTCCATGACCTTCAAACTAATCTTTTCCTATATTCTCCAGACTTAATATTATTAACTGAAACTTGGCTTAAACTGGACATTTCCAATAATGAAATTCTAGCACCAGGCTATAATATCCTATATAATCATCATAAAGCTGAAAAAGGAGGTGGTGTAGCTTTACTATTTAAAAATGAACTAAATGTAGAAAACTTGGATGCACACACACCTGTCTTAGGCAATGCAGAAATTATACTTGCAAAACTAAAAGTTAACCCAGAAAAAGTGTCAATATAACCAGTTGCTACACACTACCTGGCAACAACATACCCACCTTGAGCCCCTACCTGACTGGGCTTCTGAGTTCCTCCAAAATGAAACCATCATCTTGGGGGACTTCAACATTGACTGGCTGACTTGTAACTCCAGTTCTCCCATCAGTTTCACCAGCCTCCATGGATTTTCTCAGCTCATCCAGTCTTCCACTAGATTTGACAAATCTACCAAGAGACAGTCAATACTTGACTGGATTCTGACAAACAGACTAACTCTTATCTGTCGACCATGATGTCTCCCTGACAGCCTGAGTGACCACTTACCTACATTCATAATTAGACATCACACATATCAGGAAAAGCTCACCAACTACCAGGTAATAAGAAACAGAAAACACTTCAGTCCATCCAGCTTTATTACTGCACTAAAAGGATGTAACTGGATTCCAGTCAAGAATGCCAATATTGTCAAAGCTGTTCAGTACTTTATCTCTACCTTCTTGGATATCTTAAACTCCCAGGCCCCTCCCAGAACTATCAGAGTCAAATCCAACTACGCTCCCTGAATAAGCAAAGAGACTAGCTTTCTGCTGAAATCCAGAGATAAAACCTGGGCTCACTGGCAAAAAACTGATTCCCGTGTGAACAGGCATATCTTGAACTCTGTAACAAGTCAAAGAAATGTGTCAAAATAGACAAAATTAACTACTACCACAATATACAAATTAAATATTAAAATTATCCGAAAAAATTCTGGACAGCCATTAACAACATTCTCCTTCCTGGAAAATCAGGTACTCCCCTTCCAACCATAACAGATACCTCACTTAATGTTGCCACCCATTTCAACAAATTCTTTACTGAATCCATTCTTACACTAGATAACTCCCAAAGTTGTCCATCCTCCAACCAACCACCCAATTACCATATTAAAAACAATGGCTTTACCTTCCATCCTGTCTCTACTGATGCAATTAAGAAACGTCTTAAGAAACTAAAACCTACCACCTTAGCCGCTGATGAACTCCCAGATGAATTTCTGAAAATAGCTGCTGATGCCATTGCATACCCTGTATCCATTCTTATCAACCACTCAATATCCAAAACTCTAGTCTCTGAGACCTGGAAAATTTCTCACATTATTCTTATCCACAAAGGGGGTAACTTAAGAGTTAAACAACTATCGACTTATAGCGATACTCTCACCTCTGTCCAAAATACTGGATAGGTGTATAAACACACAATTCATAGATTACCTCAACACCCACAACCTTCTCACAAACACTCAACATGGCTTTAGGCTGTATCACAGCACCACAACAGCCCTTATGTCATTCACTCTTAGGTTCATAGGTGTTTATTAGGCTAACAACCACAAGGGCCTTTTTAAGCCTAGCCATACATCCCAAATCTCTGACAAGTTCTGATACTCTTGGTAAGTGGAAGCTATGTCAAACCCAGAGCTGTTGGACATGCACCACTTAAAGAAATCCCAATCCCTCTGAGCTACATGCTCTAGGGACGTAAACCTTGTCACCACAATAAACAGAACATGATGGAGGGATAGATTCCTGTCCCAGGGACTTCCCATACTCTGGAATAAACTACCTATCTATAGCAAACAAAGCTCTTCATTAGCACTCTTCAAGAAAAATCTTGATGATTGGATGGGAAATAGGAAATTCACTCTGGGGATCACTTCTGTGGCTCTGCTCGACAGTGGCACAGGAAAATAATTTTCTTGGGTGGCAAAAGCCAGGGTACCTTTTTGGCTGGGTTTGTATAGGCCCTAGGGCTGATAGCCTAGTACCTACCTATGAACCTATGAGATGAACCATTTACAGGTTACCTGTGTCCATTACAGACATAGGTGCCAAACCAGGGATGAATTTCTAGTTTTCCATCCAATTGTCCAAGTTGCACTTGAATTGGGCTAGGGAGAAACTTTGCTTCACATGATTGGGGAGCCTGTTCCATAGACGGGGTAGTCTCTGGGATACATACCTATCTCTCCAGTAGGTCCTATTTATATCACAGGCAAGGTTTAAGTCTTTAGAATGGGTAATTCTGGTGCTGTTTGTTTTGTGGATATGCAGGAGGTCCATCAGAGTGGGGTCTGACAATGCCATGTATGCCAGGCATAGCTCTCCCCTCAAAACCCTGTAGGAGACAGAATACAGGGATAGGGCCTTGACGCAGTCTGCATAAGACATATTACTTACGCCCTGTATTCTTTTAATGAGAAACCTCTGTTGACATTCCAGTTGTTGGATATGCCTGGTTAGGTACATATCAAAGGGGGCATTGTACTCAATGACAGGTCTGATGAGTGCCGAATACAGTGAAATAATGACTTCCTTGGACTTAGATGCCATATCTTTGTTTATAAGTTGCTCAACATCAAATGATTTTTCTCAACACTGTAGACACGTGATGATCAAAGGCTAGATTACTATCTATGTAAAAAGTGAGACTCCAAATACTCCAGCTATTCTCTGTCTCATATCGTCTTCTAAGAGATTATCTCTGCTTGACTTACAAAGCCATGTCTAACCCAGCTCTGTTAGAAATGCTACCTCTAAAGATATCCAAATCCCTCATCACCACACACTCCAGAGACCTCAACTTCATTACCACAATCAAAAGAACATGCTGGAGGGACAGGTTCATAACCCAGAGACTGCCCATGCTCTGGAATAGACTTCCCATACATGTCAAGCAGAGCACCTCACTGGCCCTCTTCAAGAGAAATCTTGATGAGTGTATGGAAAATAGAAAGTTCACCCCGGGGATCACTTCAGTGGCTCTACTTGATAGAGGCACTGGGAACTAACGTCGGGTGGCACGATGCCAGGACACTCCTATGGGCTAGGTTTGTAAAGGCTCCAGGGCCATTAGTTTAGTACACACCTATGAACCTATGAACCTATGTATGTCCCTAAGTCCCTGACTACTGAGTCAACTCTAAGAGGTGTGCTGTTGATATGATATTTACCAGAGATGGATGATTTCCCAAAGGATACTAGTGTGCATTTATTGGCATTTAGTTTTAGTCCATGGCTCTGACACCAGTTGTTTGTCTGTGTCAGCCCCTTCTGTAGAACATTTGTGTCAGTGTGAGATTCAATGACTGCTCCTAATTTCCAGTCATCTGCAAATTTAGTCAGCCAGAGACCACTGACAGTGGCCTTGACTTCAGAGAAGTAAATGTCAAAAAGGAGCAGTCCAAGGACTGTTCCCTGAGGGACTCCACTTGTGACTGGCCTCTTTGTAGAGGTGGACTCCCCAATTCTAACCTTCTGGATCCTGTTGGTGAGCCAATTGGCTATCTAACGGGTGACATATGGGTTTGTACCTAACCTCTTGAGTTTGTCAACGATGTCCAAGCGGAGTATTGTGCCAAATGCCTTGGCCAGGTCAAGGTAGGCAGTGTGAACGATTTTGCCCTCATACATTGCTTTGGTGACCTTCTCAAAAAAGTCCACCAGGTTGAGTAGGTATGATCTGCCCTTGATGAAACCAAAGTGGGTTGGATCCAGTGTCTGGAGGTTTACTATATCTTTATTGATCATCTCCATGATAATTCTTTCTGTGGCTTTACATATATGACTAATGAGACTTATGGGTCTGTAGATGGCTCACCTTTGTGCAGAGGGATGACTGTTGCCTTTCTCCATTCATGAGGCACAAAGCCTGTTTGGAGGCTGCAGTTAAATAGTAATTCCAGAGAACCTGATAGGTCATATTTCATGCTATTTAGAAGGCATCTTGGGATACTGTCTGGGCCCATTGATGCAGTGTTCTTGGTTTTAGAGAGAGCAGTAAGGATCTATTCCCTAGTAATAGTAGGGGGAGTAATATATGATGATATTTCCTGAGGGAAGGTTGAGGGGGACAGAGGGGTAAAGCTGGAGCTGAATTTATCAGCCAGGATGTTTGCTACATCTTCTGGCTCAGTATAGGTGGCTCCAATTACAATGAGTTCTGCACACAATTGTGTATTGCCTTTGAGGTTACAGACATAGCTAAATAATGCTTTGTGGTTGTCTTTGGCCTGGGAGGCCAAACTTATCTCAGATTTGGCTTTGAAAGACTTTATTTGTCCTCTGAGTTGTTTGTTTAATTTGATGAGAGTGCTTTTATCCTGCTGGGTGCTGCACCTCCTGATTTTTGCCATGATTTTCTTCCTCCTGTTATGCATCTGATTGATTTTGTGATTCCACCAGTGTAGCTTGTCTTTTTAGTTAGTTCTGTACTTCTTCCTGGTGGGTACAGCTGCCTCTATGCAGCTATTAACATGTTTGTACAGGGTTTCTGTGAACATTTCTACATAGGCAGACATGTATTCTCAGGGTTTATGGGGGATTGAAATTTTGCCAGGTTCTCACTTAATAGAAGGAGGTTAACCTTAGAATAATTCCTGAATATTCCAGGTTTAGCTGGGGGTCCAGGATTTATTTTTACTTCAAAGGAGACCATTTTGTGGTCTGACCTTACCAAGGAAGGCATTACAGTAGGGGCCTAGACTATACCAGCAGTCTCACATATTAGTGAGGACCAGATCCGGTATGGTTGCATCCATGGTTGGTGTATTGAGTATCTGGTCCAGGGACATACCTCTCAACCTCTTAGGACAAGAAATCTGGACAAAGGCTAAAATAATAGGAGGAACAAAGGCCCAAAAATAGGGACAGATTTGAAATATTGCTCTTATAAATTTAGAAAGTTACTAGAATAACAAGATTTGTATTAGTATGCATTTTCTGAAGGATATGAAGTCTGAAACTCAAATGTATGTCATTATTTAGTGACTTCAGTCCTCAGTGATGTACCAGAAAACTAGATATTTTATGAGGAATAGACCAAAAATATGGGGCAAAAATATGGACATTCTGCAAAAATCTGTACAGTTGAGAGGTATGTCTAGGGAGTTTTTGTTTACAAAATCCAGGACTCTCTGTGCATGTAAACTTGGTGTTGCACAGGATTCCCAGTTAATACTGGAGTAATTAAAGTCACCCATGAATATGGTATTGGTTTGAATGGTTAGTGTTTGTAATATGTTTAAATACATGTTATGAATTTCCTGGGTCATATAGGGGGACCTATAGCTTGCAAGGAAGTGGTATTGGATTTTGCCTATGGTGATTTGTACATGGAGCAGCTCAAGTGCATTGTCCTGTTTACCAGCCTTGAAGTATATTTACTTTTGATGTAAATAGAGACACCTCCACCTATAGTCCCTGCCTGTGAAGTAGCTGGCCTAAATGTGTGGAAGGCATTATAACCTTGCACTGTTGGTGTGCTCTCCGCGGCTTTAAACCATGTCTCAGTGACCACACAGACATCAACATTCTCTAGGGTAAAGAGAGCTTCTAGGAAGTAGAGTTTTTTGTTTAGACTCCCAGCATTGAGCAGTAATACCTTTAGATTTCTTGGTTTTGATTTACAATGTCAGAAGTATTTTCAGTTTGGCATTGCCTAAAAAAGCACTATGGGGAAAGACAATGTTTTAGCTAATATTCAAAAGCATAGAGGAGAGAGGTGCAGACCATCCCTGGCAAAGCAGCATGGTCTGTTGACCATCTCCTTCTATGCTAACAACTATTGCACCCCCTTAGAATGACACCAGAAACTAAGCCAATTATTAAAGTCAATCATCTTTTGTTCGTGTTGTGGCATCATCCTTGGAGAAGGTAAAATGCTGCTCAATGCTAGGCCTGAGACACATATTTTGAGAGCTCCATGATGTCTCTCTTCATATAGTCTAGGCAGGTATGTCTCAGATCATTTACTCCCACATGGACTATGAGTCATATTGGTAACTGTGGTCCAATGACCTGAGTGCATGAGTAATGTGGCAGATCCTAGTCCCTGATAAGCAAATGACCATAATTTTCTCCTTACTTAGCCTGGTGAGAGGGACATCAGTTCGTCTCACAATGGAGTCTCCAATAATTAGACTGTTGGATTGTGTGGTGGCTTGCCTTATGGGCTGACAGGTAGAGGCTACATAAGATGTAGCTCTATCTGTTGATGTGGGTGTTGTTTTGAAAGAGTGCATTCGGGGTTGCTGAGGATATTTGTTATGTTTACTTTGTCTAGGAGGTATTTGTGGTTTAGGAAGGTGATATGTAAGTGCTTCAGCACATTTGGGTCTATATATCTGCTTTGAATTGTGCATGATGGGTGCAGCATGTGTACTACTGACAACATTCCTGGCATTAGAAGTACTTTTATGTGAGAGCTTTGCCTCCAGTGACATTGTGTAGATACATCTCTCACATACCATTTCAGTTTGTTTGCGAATTAGCTGGTTGTCAGTAAACATGAAGCAATTTCTACATTGCCTCAGGATGCCCATATCCATCAAGCTGGTAACGGAGACAGTAGGAAAGTTCATATCCATGCAGACCCTCTTTTATTGATTAGACAGTTGGAGTGAGTATATCAATCATTGTCAGGAGTATCAGGCTTGCAACTACATGGACAGTGCTTGTCACTGCAAACTAGTTGTCCTGTGTGCAACTAGGTATTGGAGAAATTTCAATTGTGCTTTTACATAAAAAATGTCACTCAAAGTGTCTGAGTCTGCACAGAGCACTGCTAAACGCTTGAGGTGAAACTAATACATAGACCCTGAAAATTTAAGGATGGAGTATTTAGGCAGATATTCTGAAGTTAGAAACAAATCAAGCAATACTTAACTGAAAACAAAGAATTAGCTTGTCAAGAATGATGAAAAGAGGGGAGTCGCATGAATGGCTACTTCCTGGCTACTACTGATGCTGGTCTCACCACAGCTTCACTCTGTTGGGATACAATGCTCCTTTGCTTCTTCTCTTACCAGAAGCAAAATGTTAGCACCAATCCCAAGAACAGAATCAGGCCACAGCCTTGAATAGCACGCAGACCAGTCAGGTACGTTAAGCACAGACACTCACTCTCCATCCAGAAACAGGAATCAATGCACTCTGCTCCTTCTCTCACCAGGATCAGAATATAAGCACAGCTTCCAAGCTGTCACCTGTAAAGCAATTATTAGGCTCTCTGGTGATCAGCAGTCTCCAGGAAATAATTCCCATGTACTCCTTTTCTCGCCATGAGAAAACAGAAGCACTAATCCCAAGATGACTACTGAGAAGAAGAATGTGGGCTTTCCAATAACTGGTGGTCTTGCAATAGATGCTTAAAGGTAAGATGAAAAAAAAAGGTTTATCCCAAACATTGCAGTGTGCACTAAGCAGTTAGATATAAAAGTGGATAACTTAAGTTTTAGCTGTCTAAAACTTAAGTTTTAGTGGAGAGCCACTATTTGTAAAAGAGCAAGATAGATTGAAAGGGTTCCTATTAGATGAACGAATGATCAAAATGTCGAGTACAACATGCTCGAAACACTTTGATCGATTGTTCTATTCGAAGACTGAAAAAGACGAAAACTAGAGTTCTGAAAAGTTTTTGTTGGCCCTGGTGGTGAGTGTAGCTTGTGACGTAAGGACGCTACACTGTCTGGAATGGCTAGGTAAGTGAATTCTGTACGTGTGTGTGTGTGTGTGTGTGTGTGTGTGTGTGTGTGTGTGTGTGTGTGTGTGTGTGTGTTGTGATAACTAGGTAATTGCCCTTTCCCCAATGTAGAGCTATGTCGGAGTTGGTATATATAGTTAGAGGGGGTTGGGGGGTGAAGCCCCCCACTTTATTTTAAAAGTAGAAGAGTGTGTTTAGGTTTGAATGTTGTTGAATGATGTGAGAATGTATGGGTTTATATGTATTAGTTGTATGTGTGTGTGTTGCATGTTAATGTATGGAAGGTGTGGGACAAACGAAAATTTTCGGGACTCCAGTTTTCATTATTTTAAGGGTTCAATTAGATGAATGTTCGATCAAAGTGTGTCGAGCATGTTGTATTCGACATTTTGATCATTTGGTCATCTAATATAGACCCAATTGAAAGGGGGTGGACACTTTTGTATTCTGGTACTATGGAATACAATAGGATGGCCAATAAATTTAAATAGTTGAAGGGGAGTGATTTCACAAAATGATAATTTTCTGCTTACTCACACTAGTCAGTGAAAGGAGGGAGGGAATGAGATATATGGTGAAATTAACATAAGTGGCAGGCAACTAGAAAGACAGTGGTGTTTAAGAACATAACAGTAACAGGGTGGGGGTTGGAAAAAATTTTGTCTGACTCACAAGAGACAGAGCTGTGATCACATTTCAGGTTTTAATATGCAGTTAAAAGCAGAATACAAGTAAAACACAGTGTAAAGAAAACAAATCACAGTATACAAAATAGAAAAAGGCAATAAAGTAATACAAAATGCAAGAAATAAAAAGCGAACTAACCTTTCCCTCACAGCAAGCTGTGGCAGAGTCTGGGTGAGCCTTTCCATACAGTAAACAACCACATAAATAATGGCAACAATGTCTATGCTATCTTTCCTGACCTCTCTAAAGCATTTGATATGGTTAACCACAACAAATTCATTAAATCCCTCTCAGAAGTGAATCTTAGCAAACTCACCCTTACCTGGTTTCAAAGTTATTTAACAAGTAGACAGCAAGCAGTACAGTGGAGGCAAGAACTCTCCCCTTTATTACTAGTCACACTGGGTGTTCCCTAAGGCTCCATCCTTGTTCCTTTACTTTTCTCTGTCTTCACTAACAACATCTATCCTCTACTCTACATGCCTCAGTCATCCAATGTCCTGATGACTCAGCACTAATCTGTTCCTGTCATTCCCTCCAAGAACTACAATTACAAACTCAGGCCTCTTTCCTTTCTGTAGAACACTGGCTTACCAAATCTCAACTAATACTAAACCCCAATAAAACAAACTTCTCATAGTCCAGCCTACTAATCACTCCACTCCCATACCCACATTTACTATCATTTCCAACAATAAAACAACTATCTCTCCTGTCACTCACACTAAAATTCTAGGAGTTGAGATAGACTGCAACATGATATTTGACATCAACATTTCACTCACCATAAAGAAAGCACATAAACAACCGGGGGACAACACAGAAATAAACAACTTCTCACAAACAGCAGGGCTAAAATAGCACAAACACATCTCATCTCTACATTTCTATTTGCCGCCCCATCCTCACCAATCTTAGAAAATCGGATATAACTAAACTTAATGCCTGCTATAATAAAATTGTAAAGTTCCATACCAATAGCCCACATCAAACACACCACTGCTCAGCCCTTAAAAACCTCAACTGGCTGGAACTTCCCCATCTTCTCCTTTACAACCAGCTTATACTAACCCATAAGATTCTGTACTTCCCTGATAAAACCCCTGCATTACAAAACCTAATACATTCTTACTCCAGTACTAGGGTCCTATGCACTCAGGGTTGCCAGATTTCCGACTGGACAGGGAGGGACAAAGTGAAGACCAAAAAAAAAAAAAAAGGTCTTTCATACATAAATGAATGCATACAGTCACTGTTTTTAATTAGATGTATTAATCAAACCAAATATGCAAATAAGTACATACAATACAGTAGTACTGAAGCAGGAATCACAGTTATTATACATTACAACATTACAAACAGTCACATATTCATTAGATACCTTGTAAACATTGTAGTTACATTCTAATTATAATCAAACCATATATATGCAAATAACTACATATACAGAATACTCACACAATAATAATGACAGCAATAACAGCAATACAGTAGTACACCTTTGAATGAATATTTTGATTTAAATCCACAAAGTTATATAATAACAACAGTTTTATTACAAGTACTTTTCACAGCTTTTAGCTTGTTTCAAAATATATTCACCATCTTTAGTTGATAAAAATTTTCTAAAATCTTTACAAGTGTAATTAAAATTTTGTTTGACCATTAATTCAGCTTCCACAGTCTTTAACAACAATCTGTTTCTCTCCTTTCTCCAGGCTGCACTCAGACTAAATATTCTCTCACAAATTGCATTGGAATGTGGAATTGAGAGTATGTGGGGCACGATTTTGTACAAATTACTGCAAGCAGGATGATCTTTAAAAAATATTATCCATTTCTCATCTATTGTTTTTTTCTCATTTGCTTCAGTCATACTCAGTACAAACTTGTTTAATAAACAGACATCTTCATATAGAAGGTCAGTATTGCAAGTAATATTAAATAATTTTGTTAATTCTTCAATTGACGGGAATTCGATTTTTACATTTGGTTTTAAGGACAAGACATTAATGCATTGAAATTTGTTACTATCAAAGTCAAACCATTTCTGTAGGCATTTTATCGCTGTGACAAAAATGTCTGTCGTCATTTTGAAACGGGTTTTTGATGTCATCACTGCATTTTAGTAACATTGTTCTAGCAATGCTTCCATAAAAGGCATCATCTTTTTTTTGACTGAGTGACTGCAATACGCCGTTCATTATTTCAAAAACATCAATTATTAAAACATCATTGCTTTGAAGTTTTGTTAACGCATTCTGAATAATACTGCATGCATTTGCAACAAACCCCAGGTATGCTAATGCCAATTCATCACTGAAAAACAATTCAAGAATTTCAGATTTGGATTTTTGACTCAGAAAGTACATTCGTATTGGCTCAAAATTTTTTATTATCCGCTCAATTGTGGGCATCAAAGTGAGCCATCGAGTCGGCACATGGCATAACATTTCAGACCACTCTACTTCTAGCCATTCGAATAATTCTTTCAGTTGTACGACTCTTTTTGTTGACGAACTAAATTCATTATAAATTTTTATAACGATCGACTCTATAGCAAAAGTTAAAGTTTGTGCAGCTTTTTTAGCAGTATTATGTAGTATGTGACAATTACACCCAATTCCAATTATATTTGAATTAAGGTCTTTTAATTCTGTAAAGACGCTTTGTTTTTTACCAAAATTGACATTAGCATTGTCGGCGCAGAAAGCTGTTACATTTTGTATTTTTAAATTATTATCTTTTAAAGCCATTGTTATAGAATCTGCTATACTAACTGATGTCTCGCTTTCCAGTGAGTAGAAGGTTAATAATTTTGTTTGAATGCCTTGTTCTTTGTGAAAATACCGTACAATTAATGGGAAGGTTTTTATATTGCCTTTATTTGAGGCGTCGGTACTCAGAAAATGGCTGGTCATCTTGCAATTCTTTCAAAATAATTCTTTTTGATTCAGGTGCAAGCACACGTGTAATAATTTTTGTTGCTTTAGTTCTACCACAACAATATTTTTTTGATATTGTTGAATCTGGGAACAAACAAGAAAAGAGCAATCCTGCACAGTCACTGGAAATGTAACTGTGTGAATGCTTCACAGTGTGAAAACAAAAAGCTGTTTCTGCAGCAATAATATCATCTTCTTCCTTTGAATTTTTTGTCATGAAAAATGTTGTTATTTTGGTGGACGTCGAAGCTGCTGAAATATTGTTGGTGTGCACAGTAGACTTCATATGTCATTTGATGTCATTTTTCACCACCATGTCCAATTGAAAACGACGTATTATTGCACATCGAGCATATAGCATATCCTTCTCGTCCTTCTTGTAACCAGGAATATTTTTTCATCCAATCAGTGTTGAATTTCACAAGCCTTTTTATTTTCTTTGAAGGAGTATTATCAACATCTTCGGAAGTACTCATCTATATAATGATGAAAAGTTTTTACATGTTAAGATATTTTTAATAGAATGTAGAAATCGACTATGAACAAGCAACAAATACCAGGTTGGGTGTTGTAAACTCAACAAAAAAGTCGTAAAATAACACCACTAAGCACAGAGACAGAGTCCGACTCCAAGTTGATTTTACTTTTTAGTGTAGTTAAACTGCAATATCGCTATTCGATGTTTCTTAATGTAAAACTGGTTTTGAGAGCTCAAGTGTAGTACCAGGTGCTTTACAACAAAAGGCAGAACTCCTGCAGTAAGATGATCCTTAGAAATAAGTGCACAGACTTCTACATAGAAAACCTTTGCAAAACCCAAAAGCTTTTGCAGTATCAGAGGAGGTTAGGATGTACCGACGGTACCTCACCAGATTTGTATAACTGGAGCTGTAAACACCCTAGAGGCTTCCAACAAAGAGAATTCTACATTTAAAATCCCTAAGCTACCAGAAAAGACTAAAAGCACTGTCTCCCTGGCCTTGAGTGTCTTACAGACTCTTCAGAGGAAATCAATACCTTGCCTTCCAAATAGTCAGGCGACCCAGCAGTCAAAGACCTTTTGTACCTTCACAAATCAAACAATCCCAAAAATATCAGAACATCAGATCTAAACCAGCTTTAACAGAGCAGTAACACAAGGTGGAGAGACAAATTAGTTACTCAGAATTTTCAAAACCTCTGGAATAGACTCGCTCTTCAGATAAAGCAGTGTAACACACCACCTTCTTTCAAATGGGACCTGGATAATTGAATGAGTATTCATAAATTCAACCTAGGCATGACTGGCACAAGACAACCCTCCTTGAAAAGGGGGTTACACAACTTACAACAATCTACGGTGGGGAACTGACATGGCATAATGGTGCAAGAGTAAGACTCAGTAGCCTTAAACTTCTTGTGATAACATTAAATACACTTAGATGGGGAAAACATCCCTGATCAGTATCAGCAAGAAACTTTATTCTCTTGTAAAATCATCCAAGGCTAGCTTCAAAAGAAAAATTGCCATGGACTCCAAAGATAACCACAAGGCATTCTTTAGCTATGTCAAGAATCTAAGTGGCAATTCTCAGATTTTCTCAGAGTTGGTGCCGAGAAATACACTGAACCGACCGATATAGCCAACATCTTGGCATACAGGTTCAGTGCAAACTTCACCCCCCTCTCACCCCCCAAAAAGGCCCATAACTATACCAGAAGAATGCAGTGCCCCTGAAATCACAGACACTCAGGTTAAAACAGCCCTCTCCAAAGCCAAAAACACAGCATCAATGGGACCGGATGGTGTCCCAGGCTGCGTCCCCTCCTACACGAGCTCAAAGATGAACTAACCTCTCACCTAAACACACTGTTTAAACTCAGCCTCTCCACAGGCTACAAGCCCACAGAGTGGCGCACAGCAATGGTTATTCTGCTCCACAAAAGGTGGAGTCACTCACACAACAGACCCCGGGAACTATCGCCCTATAAGCCTGACTAGCTTGGTATGCAAAGCTATGGAGTGCATCATCATGGATCTCATTAACAGAGACATTGGGAACCTCCAAACACTGGACCCTACCCAGTTGGGCTTTGTTAAAGGCAGATCATGCCTCCTAAACCTGGTGGACTTCTTTGAGATAGTTACCAAGGCTATAGATGAGGGAAGGGTGGTCCACACAGCCTACCTAGAGCTCACAAAGGCTTTTGACACCATTCCCCACTCAAGTATTTTATAGACAAGCTCACCAGCCTGAACATAAACTCCTGGAGCTAGGTCTGACTCTAAAGCGGTTACAAGTGGCACTCCCCAGAGCTCAGTCTTAGGACCCCTCCTGTTCAGCATATACTTCTCAGAGGTACAGGCAAACACAGGAGGATTATGGCTGACCAAGTTCGCAGACGACTGCAAACTAGGGGCTATAATTGGCTCTCCGGGCCTCCGGCTGACACAGACATCCTCCAAAACTCTCACTGAGACAGACACCTGGTGTCAAAACCATGGCCTCAAGCTAAATGCCAAAAAATGCATAGTCATCCCCTTTGGAAAAAACAAAGTACCCACAAATTACCACATAGATGGTAGCTCCCTAAATACGGAAAACGTAATAAGGGATCTGGGGACCCAAGTAGATAGTAACCTCTCCTTTGATAATGGTTATAAAATCCTTCTATGTGGCCCACAGCCGGCCGCCCACTTAATCACAAAAGGGTTTTCATCCAGATCGAAAGAGGTCATTGGGCAAAGGGCCCCTCTACGCATCACTCATCATCAGACCCATCACCCATCATAGAGTACAATGCCCCATTTGGGATGATCATGTACCTTAGTTACAACAAGACACCTACAACTGCAAAGACCACAGAAGTACCTCACCAAGAGGATCACTGGCCTGAAGCAGATGCCCTATGGAGCTCGACTGAAGAAACTCCAGCTGTACTCGGTTGCAACTTGCATACCGCCTACTCAGAGGTGATCTCTGTCTGCCTGACATACAAGGCCATGTCCAAGTCCAACCCAGAATTGATGGACATACATACTCCACCTAAAGAAAACCATATCCCCTACCTATGAACTTATGTTTGCCAGTCTGGTTAGGAAGTTGAGTTGGTAAGTATGATGACCCTTTTAGGTAATGACCCAAACCAATAAGCAAACAGCACAATATAAATTTAACATACACAGAAGTAAAATACATTTCAATACTTAATCAGAAATTAAATAAATAAAATACATAATGTTCCACAGAAGAACATAAAGATAGATAGTGAATCTAACGGAGTTAAGGAGATAAACGATTCTTAGTTAAAGCATAATGTAAATAATTTAAGAGTGGAATCATATAGCATAAATCAAACAATTAACACTTACATCCACCTAAATTTGACCTATACAAGTAACTACAGCACAGCAACAACTTTGTAACACCCTCCATATTTTATCCTTTCCTGTACTTTCAAGGTACTCCATCCTTCAAATGCTTTAACTATCCCTATCTATGTCTACTATTCCTTTCCTTTCTCCAGTGACAGTCTAAGAAACAACCCAAAAGTCTAAGAAACCCTATAAATAAGAATTGTATCATGTCACAATGTGTAATGTTTCATGTGCAAATTGGTTCTGAGAGCAGTTGACCTACTTTATGACATAGTGGCTTATTAAGGTTAACATATTTAAACAAGAGTTTTGAGCTCAATGTTAAGTCACAGTTCTTTACTTTTTTTATTTTTTTGCTGGTTCAGTGGATAAGCAATCATTATTTCATGACTAGACAGTCTGTAAGTTTCTCAGATCATGGGTAGAAAGAAAAATCTTACTGTGTACATTTCTATTTCTAACTTATGTAATAGGATATTACTATTTTTTATATAACGCTGGCATGCTGCTTAAGTTATCAATTAGTTAGCCTATTAAGATATAATATATATACTTAAATTATTAAACCATCTGCTTGCCTCTGTCTGTCACATTATTCAATCACATCACATAGCAATCAATAACAGTTATTATTTCTCTGGCTGGCTGCATATTCAGCCTCTAATACTGTTGTCTTTGACTTTGGGCCAGTTTGGGCTGAATAAAAGCCTGAGCTGCCTGAACATGAGAATTGTAATTTGGGCATTAGGATCTGTGCTCCCGAGCAGTTTAATGTTTAACACACACAAATAATTAAATAAATAGTGTCTCTCCATTGAATGACTTTGAAACTTTTTATACCATCACTTAGTAGGCAATAGTTTGCTCTGGAGTCTGGAGACATTTTTCATTTTTTTTTTACTCCTGCGGGGGTGTCAGGTTTGATCTTTATTTCAAATTAGACAGATTTATAGTCTGACCTTACCAGGGAGGGTATCACACAGGGGGTAGTGCAGTGACCCCCAAGTTGGTGAGCACTAGGTCCAGGACATTTGATGCCCCTGTTCCAGGGCATTTAAATTAACGAAGTTCAGGAACCTCATGGCAATCTGTTTGTGCTCATGTAAGTCACCCAAGCGACAGAGGGCTAGTTGAAATCTCCCATGACCAAGGTGTTTGGCTGTATACTGAGTGACTCTAGCAAGCCCAGGTAGGGGGTACACTTCTCCTGTTGCTAGCGATGATGGGCAGGTGTATTTCCCCTATAGTTATTTGTACATGGAGTAGCTCAAGAGAGTTGTACTGTTTCACTTGTCTCGAGGTGTATTCAGATTTAATGAAGATGGATACACCTCCATCGTTGGTTCTTTCACACTTGTTTTGGGTTCTGAATGTGTGAAAGGAATTGTAGCCTTGTATGGCTGGGGTGCTCTCTGACTTTAAACCAAGACCTGAGCTGACCTTTTGTATAAAGTGTATAAAGGTCTGTTGCATTGCTACTTTGTACTAGTTTTTTGTTGTTTTGTCTTCTTATGAGACATTGTTTTATTCAGCCTATATGAACAAGAGAAAAAGTTTATAATTGAAAGGATGGGATTAGTTCATTAAATAATGTACAAAATGGTAGGAATAAACATGTTTTACACTGTTGATTATCTTGGTGGAGGCCACTTTTAGACCAAATTGATCTGTATCACAGAGTTGGGGGGATTCAAAGGGATTTGGATTACATATATAAAATCCTAGTCGTGACAAGTGTTGGTGCACCATGCATGAGGACTGCACATTTTGTTTCTTGCAAAGAACAATTGTAAATAAAAGGTTCTGTTTTGAAAAAAAAAATTGATGCTCAGTGAGTAGACAAAATGTATGACCTTTGGCATCAGACAAAAACCTTCAGATGGCCGTAGTCAATGGGCTATAAAGGTTAACAAACATCTGGCCTTACAGACAACTCACTTCAAATACCTAGGTATCTGACTTGATCAAAACATCATATGTTTTACCACTAAAAAGCTAGCGCATTACTTTTCTGTTTCTACAATCTATGTACCTATCATTACAAGGCTTGTGATATTCACATGTCATTTTTATTGCCATCTAATGAACAGTTTCTACCTTGCACATGCCATTATGCAGATGAGGTTTCTACAGCTGCTGCATACATTATTCTCAGTGAAGATGAGGAAATTGTATGAAGCTGAAGATTGGCAATACTTTTTTCATACACCTGCGTATTCCATTTTTTACTTCTTTCTCATGTTGCTTGCTAATCTTTAGGCCATCCAATATGGGTGCTCTGACTGAGTCCCATTCTTCTGGCATTTCGACTGTGACCCCCCCCCCCCCACCAAAGCTGTGACATTGTTTAATGGGTTTCTGCTTCCTGTATTTAAGCTGCTAACATTTTGATCATTCCTTTAATTTTGCAAAATCTTTTTTCTCCTTTTCTGCACCTTTTGCATCGGGCTTGTAAATAACTCAGTGTAACAAGCAAAAACTCAAACATTTCCTTCAAGGCATTCTGCAAGGTGCTATATAAATATACAGAGAAGGACTAACCCAAGTACTGAACCCAAAGGAATCCCCACAAAATATCCTTAGAGCTTTAAGATTTTAATTTGTTATCATCATCTAAGTTTGTTTATCTGCCAGATCACTTACACTATTATACAATTTGTTCTCCAGGCAAAATTGTATAACATTACACACCAAATGCATTGCTAATGTCTAAGTAGGCGAAGTAGGCTTTTCTGGTGTAATGTCCTAATTTCCAGACAATGAACTATGTTTAGACTGGCACTGCATAACCTTTCTGTGACTGTCCCAAATTCATGCTTCACTGGGTCCTGTATTTTATTATACCATATATTATCAACTTACACCTTTTAGTAATGAATCCATAACATAAACTGTCAGGTCACTACTTTTTAGCTTCTAAAGAACTCCATTTGCCATTACCTTCTGGAATAATATCACTTGAAAGTTGAAGCTTTTATTTTTTTTCATCTTTTCAGATTACACTTCTTACATGGCACATTGGCACTGCACAAATATTCACTAACTAACTGCCCACATTCCTTCCGTAACTCAATTCTTCTATTTTGTCATTATGTTGTTGAATACTTAACAGTGTATGTATGCCTTGCCTACCTGCCTGCAGAAAGTAAAGTAAGTAAAGTAAGACAAAAACAAATAATTAAATAAATAGTGTCTCTCCACCATTGAATAACATTACACAATACTACATACAAATACAATATGTAAGGTTAAATATCAACTCAAAAGTCAACTTACTGTGAGTGTAGCTCACTCGTAGAGTCGTCGTAGTAGCTAGCAGTAGCATCGATCATTCGCAATCGCATGACACAGCAGAGCAGAAGAACGGAACATCATGTAGTCTTATCACGCCCACCCACGCACAGGATGATGAAAAAAAGGGTACGTATATACGCACAAGACATCGCACAGCCAGGCAACATACAGGAAGTCACACACACTTCATCGCCAAATTTGCCGTCGGGATTTTTACAGCTTAAACGGGACCCGGGATTTCTGTGTTGATCTCGGGATAATCCCACTGAAATAGGGACGTCTGGCAACCCTGTATGCACTACAAAACCTAATACATTCTTACTCCAGTAGCATCCTTACTCCAGTACTAGGGTCCTACGCTCCAACAACAAACCTCTCCTTCAAACCTAAAGCCAACAAATCTGCAGGAACCTCCCTCTATTCGAATGTTATAAGTAAAAAATGGAACACTTTGCCCACTAATATATCAGCCACATTGTCCGTTGCTCAGTTTAAGAAATCTCTAACAACACACAAAAGCTAATTGGATCTGTAACTGTGGCTCCCCAGGCTAGTCTAACTCCATCTTCTTCTTGCTCACACAGGATAAACACTCCTCCCTTATTTTCAGGCAGTAGACTTCTCCTTATCTTGCAACTGTCTTTTCTCATACCTCTTTCTTCCTCTTAACAGTTACTGCTTCTTCTAAGTATAGACACTTGGTGTATATTCTATATTATTACAATACTATATCCTACTGAATGCTATATGATTGCACAGTTTAAGATGTTCATCTTTATACCTGTATAGTGTATCTTTTTTCATCCTACTCTTAGCTGATATACAGTTTAAAGTGTTATTATCCTAGTTTTATTTGATATAAAATGTATAGTGTTATTCTTCTCTACCTGTGAAACTGAACTTTATTAATCTGTGTTATATGTGGAGCTTTTCTCCCCGGGCCTCTGCTGAAAAAGGGCTTGTGTCCAGATGGACTTTCCCAGTAACCAAATGTAAAATAAATAAATAAATGCATAAATAAATAATACAGCCATATTGCAAAGTTCATCAATATACATATGCTCTTTTCTAACATCAAAGATTTGGTATAACAAGTTATCATCGCTGGGCAATTCTTTCATAATCACCATGTACACATAACAATAATGGATTATTTCTGGTTACTCTTTTTAGAGCAGAATTCATCTCTCATACCCATGCAAGAATTTATGTGTAGCACACCTCCATAGAATCCATGTTTGTTGATTCCTCAAGCTTTTCATATGGCAGTCATGATAGCTCATCAACATTACCATGCTGTTTGGTTTCCTTACACTCACTATCATATGAGTGGGCCTGAGAAACAGAGACCAGTGCTATATAACCAAAGCAAATCACAGCTAAGAAGACTGTTTAATCCACGCTGAGCGCTTTCTCCCCCAATACAAGGGACTTCATCAGAACAGTATCAAATAATTCAACCCAGCCTTATATAGTTACACAATTAAAACCCCTATTAGTCACTAATTATTTAATTACACTAGACTGAATCAACCATTAAAATTCATACATAAGGAATACATAATTAAACATAACTTCAGTTAATAAAATATATCATGTTACAACAATAAATGAACTTCTAAATATATGCAAACATCTTTTATTCATTCAAAAAATGTTTCTAAATAGTGTAATACCTATTTTCAAAATATATTAAAATGTTTTTTTAATTTTAAAATACTGGAAATGCAGATGGCTTCATTAATTCCTGGATATTCCGTTGTGTTACATCGCAACTGCCATTTCAATTCGCTAATGTCTAAATGTATGCCCAAACATTTACCTTGTGGGTCTTATTCCAAGTGCTGTACCACCAAAAACTTAAAGGTATGGTCTTTGCACTCATTGAGGTGTCTAGTAAGTGCATTAGTCATCCTATCATGCTTAATGTCTAGTAGGTGTTCCCTATCCTTTTCTTAAAATGTCTACTAGTTTTTCCTATGTAGAATATAGGGCAATTTTGGCACTTTGCTATACAGACTGCATTTTGGGTGTTACAATTGTAATGCCCATTAATCATAATAGCTTTGCCATTCAGAAAAAACATTTCACCCATTTCTGATATATGCGAACAATATATGCACCTCTTGCACTTAAAATTCCCCTTTATCCTGTTAGTACCACATTCACTATGATGTTTACTCATTTCCAGTATATTTTTAAAAGACCTATCCTTTTTGTAAATTATTTTCGGTAACTTTCCTACCTTTTGCCCCACATTATGGTCAAAATGTAATATATCCCAATTGTTTCAAATTATTTCAGTGACCTCACAGGCATCCTGATTAAAAGTAGTTATAAAACCTGTACTAAAATTCTCCTCTTCCCAAGTCCAGGGGTATGTAGTATACCATTGTCACCATTAATGTTCCTTAATATGGGCTTATATATTCTTTCCTTACGCTTATGTATAGGGCTTTACCAGGCTATTGGCCCAAGTGCCTATACAAGCCCAGCCAAAAAGGCACCCCAGCCTTCGCCACCCAAGAAAGCCATTCTCCCGTGCCACTGTCGAGCAGAGCCACAGAAGCCATCCCCATGGTGAATTTCCTACTTCCCATCCAATCAAGATTTCTCTTGAAGAGTGCCAATGAGGACCCTGCCTGACACAGACAGGCAGTTCGTTACAGAGTATGGGAAGTCTCTAGAACAGGAATCCATCCCTCCAGCATGCTATGCCCACTGTGGCGACAAGGTCCAGGGCCCCAGAGCATGCAGCTCGGAGGGACCAGGACCTCCCCAAGCAGAGCACGTCCAACAGCTCTGGGCCCAACACCCTGCATGCTAGGCAGCGACTGCCTCTGAGCAGGCAACATGTGGCGGAGCAAAGCTGGAGATCCCTGAGACAGTCTGCATAGGGCATCTGCCCCAGGCCAGCAATCCTCCTCCTGAGGTACCTCTGCTGTCCCTCCAGTTGCAGATGTCTTGTGAGGCACACACCAAAAGGGGCGTTCTAATGTACAATGGGTCTGATGAGTGACGAGCAGAGAGGAACAATGACCTCCCCCTTCCTGGATGAGAAACCCTCCGTGATGAGGTGCTACATGCAGAAGGACTTCCTGACTACTGTGGTGATGCGACCATCAAAGGAGAGACCACTGTCCACCTGTGTCCCAAGGCCTCCCACCACACCTCTGGTGTCAAGCCTACCACCGCCTATGTGGCGGTTCATGGGCACAGAGTCTCCACCAAAGGAGAGGACAACGCACTCCCCGGCAATATGCCCGAGGCCATGGCCCCGACACCAGGCATCTGTCCCAGTGAGGCCCCCCCCCCCGTAGGATGTCCACATCACCAGGAGCCTTGCCTATTGCTCCCAGTTTGCAGTCATCTGCAAACTCCGCCAGCCAAAGACGCCCCCGTGCCAGCCTGCACTTCAGAGAAGCAGACACCAAACAGGAGAGGACCCAGGACCAAACCCCGTGGCACTCCATCCACCACCAGTCTGAAGTCGGACCTGGAGCCCGCCACCCCCACAGTGTGGGCCCCACCAGCGAGCCAGCCAGCAATCCATCCCCCGACACAGGTATCCACACCTACTTTAGTGAGTCCATCTACAACTCCAGAGTGGGGGATGGTGCCGAAAGCCCTGGCAAGATCCATACAGGCTGCACGAACCACCCCACCCTCGTCCATGGCCCCGGTGACTGTCCCAAAGAAGTCCATCAGGTCTAGGAGACACGATCCGCCCTCTACAAATCCGAACTGGGTGGGGTCCAGAGTTTGGAGATTACCAGTGTCTTTGTTTATAAGTATGACCTCTTTACTGATTCCACTAGAAAATTATAAATATGAATTAGAAAACATTGGTTTTCTATAAATTCCTGACTCCAATTTATTATTATCATTATTTATTGTTAAATCAACATCTAAATATGAAATATTTGTTGTACTATGTGCATGAGTAAATTGAAAAAAATCAACTGTATGGTTAATGCATTCATAAAATTGATACAACTCATATTCTATACCTTTCCATATTATATAAGGGTCATCCAAAAATCTAGTGTAATATGATATCTTGGAATAAAAAGCCCCTTCCATAATAAACTGTTGTTCCCAGTAAGACATGACATAATTTGCAAAAACAGGGGCACACACTGCCCCCATTGCTACCCCTGTACTTTGCTTGTAATATTGTCCTTTGAAGTAAATATAATTGTTTTGTAATACCACTTCCATTAATGTCATGTATAAATGTATCTGGGCTTGATTATACAGGCCAGTTCTTTGTAACTGGGTTTCCAACCACACTAAACCTTCACCATGTGGTATAACTGTAAAAAGACTACACACATCTATAGTGACTAGTATCATGTCTTTTTCTATCTGTATTTTCCCAATTTTATCCAGGAATTGCCATGAGTCTCTAATAATATAATGAAAGGCTGTCAGACCAACTTGTAGTTTAACGTCCAAGAATTTGCTAATAAAGCATGTTTTTGAATGTTTCCCATCGACAATCGGTCAAAATTTTGGGTCCCTTAGTCCCTTATGGACCATGGGTATCCCAAATATATTAGGTATCATGGGGTATTTATTTAACATGAAACTATGTTCATCTTCACTAATTTGTCCTTGATATAACATATCATCTAGCAACAGATCAATTTTCATATATGTTATATGTATCTCATTCAGGGAACTCTCCACATATGTCCCATCCATCAAAAGAGCATTCATTCCATTTAAATAATCTGCTTTGTTCATGATAACAACCCCATTACCCTTATCTGGTTTCATAATACGTATTTTTGAGTCCTCAGCCAATTCCTTAAGTAACCGTTCTTCTATTTCCATCATATTGTTAATAGTTTTACCTGTTTTTTGCCTGAGAGCCTTCCTTCCTTATCTCTTTGTCACATACCTGTTTATACTGTCTTATTACTTTTTTTAATGGTGGGTTAAAGGTGCTCAGTCTTTTTAAAACCTTCTCACTCCCAGTGTGTACATCATCCTGTATGTTAAACCACACTTTCAAATTTAATTTTCGGGTAAAACATTTTAAATCTACAAAGTGTTATCAATTTTATCTTTTCTACAGGGCACATACGTAAAAACATTTGCTTGTAGGTTAACATGTTCAATATCTATACTCTTGGTTGAATAATTATACACCTTAAAATCATTGAAGGAGATTGGAGACTGTAAAGTGGTGGCAGGGGAAAGCGTAGTTAGGCAGCACAGGATGGTGGTTTGTAGGATGACATTGGTGATCAAGAAGAGGAGGATGAGTGTGAGGGCAGCACCAAGGAGAAATGGTGAAAATTGAAAAAGGGTAATTGTGAGGTGATGTTGAGGGAAGAGTTAAGACAGGCACTGGGTGGCAGTGAAGAGTTAACGAATAGCTGGGTAACTACAGCAGAGATAGTTAGAGAGATGGCTATAAGGGTGCTTGGTGTGACATCTGGAAAGAGGAAGGAGGACAAGGAGACCTGGTGGTGGAATGAAGAAGTACAGGAGAGTATATAGAGAAAGAGGTTGGTGAAGAAGAAGTGGGATTATGAAAGAGATGAAGAAAGTAGACAAGAGTATAAGGAGGTGAGGTGGCGAATGCTAAGGATAAGGCATAGGAAGAGTTGTATAAAAGGTTGGACACTAAGGAGGGAGAAAAGGACCTGTACCAATTGGCTAGACAGAGGGACTGAGCTAGTAAAGATGTGCAGCAGGTAAGGATGATAAAGGATAATGAGGGAAACGTACTCACAAGTGAGGAGAGTGTGTTGAGGAGATGGAAAGAGTACTTTGAGGGATTGATGAATGAAGAGAATGAGAGGGAGAGAAGGTTGGATGATGTGCAGATAGTGAATCATGAAGTGCAGTGGATTAGCAAGGAGGAAGTAAGGATAGCTATGAAGAGGATGAAGAACGGAAAGGCTGTTGGTCCAGATGACATACCTGTGGTAGGAGGAAGTAAGGATAGCTATGAAGAGGATGAAGAACGGAAAGGCTGTTGGTCCAGATGACATACCTGTGGAAGCATGGAGGTGTTTAGGTGAAATGGCAGTGGAGTTTTTAACTAGATTGTTTAATGAAATCTTGGAAAGTGAGAGGATGCCTGAGGAATGGAAAAAAAGTGTTTTGGTACCGATTTGTAAGAATAAGGGTGATGTGCAGAGCTGTAGTAACTACAGAGGGATTAAACTGACCAGTCACAGCATGAAGTTATGGGAAAGAGTAGTGGAAGCTAGGTTAAGAAGGGAGGTGATGATTAGTGATCAGCAGTATGGTTTCATGCCAGGA
Organism: Protopterus annectens; assembly: GCF_019279795.1. NCBI lineage: Eukaryota > Metazoa > Chordata > Ceratodontiformes > Protopteridae > Protopterus > Protopterus annectens. The sequence continues at coordinate 1,243,144,646 of NC_056729.1, forward strand.
AAGAGCACTACAGATGTGATGTTTGCTCTGAGAGTGTTGATGGAGAAGTACAGAGAAGGTCAGAAGGAGTTGCATTGTGTCTTTGTGGATTTAGAGAAAGCATATGACAGGGTGCCTAGAGAGGAGTTGTGGTATTGTATGAGGAAGTCGGGAGTGTCAGAGAAGTATGTAAGAGGGTATGTACGAGGGTAGTGTGACAGCAGTGAGGTCTGCGGTGGGAGTGACGGATGCGTTTAAGGTGGAGGTGGGATTACATCAAGGATCAGCTCTGAGCCCTTTCTTATTTGCAATGGTGATGGACAGGTTGACAGACGAGATCAGACAGGAGTCCCCATGGACTATGCTGTTTGCAGATGACATTGTGATCTGTTGTGAGAGTAGGGAACAGGGGGAGGAGACCCTGGAGAGGTGAAGATATGCTCTAGAGAGAAGAGGAATGTAGGGCAGCAGGACTAAGACAGAATATATTTGTGTGAATGAGAGGGAGGACAGGGGAATGGTGAGGATGCAGGGAGTAGAGGTGGCAAAGGTGAATGAGTTTAAGTACTTGGGATCAACAGCTCAGAGTAATGGTGAGTGTGGAAGACAGATGAAGAAGAGAGTACAGACAGGATGGAGTGGGTGGAGAAGAGTGTCAGGAGTGATTTGTGACAGACGAGTACCAGTAAGAGTGAAAGGGAAGGTCTACAAGAGGGTGGTGAGACCAGCTATGTTATACGGGTTGGAGACAGTGGCATTGACAAAAAGGCAGGAGTCAGAGCTTGACGTGGCAGAGTTGAAGATGTTAAGAGTTGCACTGGGTGTGACGAGGATGGACAGGATTAGGAATAAGTATATTAGAGGGTCAGCCCAGGTTGGAAGGTTTGGAGACAAAGCCAGAGAGGCAAGATTACGTTGGTTTGGACATGTGCTGGGGAGGGATGCAGAATATATTGGGAAAAGGATGCTAAGGATGAAGCTGCCAGGTAACAGGAAAAGAGGAAGGCCTAAGATAAGGTTTATGGATGTGGTGAGAGAGGTCATGCAGGCAGTTGGTGTGACAGAGCAAGATGCAGAGGACAGGAAGAAATGGAAACAGTTGATCTGCTGTCACGACCCCTAACGGGAGCAGCAGAAAGAAGAAGAAGAAAATCATTAGCATCATTCACAATAACAGTTGGTTCAAATACATTTTCAAATTCATCATGTTGTTTAAAATCCTGGGCTGTTAGCTCACCTAACACATTAAAATATTCATCATATTCGATTCCCATAATGCCATTACAATTTTTGTTTTTGTTTGTTAGGCAATTCCAGTCTTTAAACCATTGTGGTTGCTGTTCCCCATTTGCTTCATCCTCATTACTTAAAGAACAGTCTGCCATACCACAATTTACAACCAATTGTTTTCAGAAAGTTTTTTGTTGTCATGAATAAAAGAAAGTTTGTTTACAACACTTGCTTCTTCCATCAGTGCCAATACCAAATCCATCAGTTTATCCACTGCTGACTCCGGTTCCTTACATTTTTGGGTCTCGCTCCATTTACCACATAGTCCCGGTAGGTATTCATCAAAAGATAGGACTGCTGGTCTTTTTCCCACAGCCTCTCCAATCGCCTTATGTTCCCATAGTTGGAATATGCCTGCTGTGGATGCGTACTCTGCTCGTTTTGTAATCTCGTCTGTGTTATCACTTCCACTCTCTGATTCATGTCATCATTGGCTCCTTCCTCGCCGTTGACCCGGCAACCAGGGGAAAGGGGATACACCTTCTTTTTTAAATATTCATTCAAGTCTCTCTTTAACTTGTTCATTTTATGCATGTAAATGTTACCGCAAACATTGTCAATATTACTGAAAACATTAAAATAAGCTGGCAGATGGTGTGTAAACGTAGAATCCTTCTGTATATTTTGGCTTAGATTATCTAACTGTTTAGACATTTTTTTCAGATGCTTGTATGTTGTATTTGATCATCAGTTTCATCATTTGTAACTCTGTCTGATCAAATAACACGTGCAGTTCATTTAAAAATTCAGAATTGCTCTCTGCACCGTTCGGATATTTCCATACCCTTAACTGTCATGGAATTTGTTTCAGTTCAACATTCTTTTGCAATTAGGAAGTTTCCATCTGTAATTTCCTGAAGGCTAATAAGTTCTTTTCAAACTGCTTCAGTTTCTCTACCATTGTATATTCTTGCTGTCCCGAAGCATTATGTCTTTTTTCAAAGTGAAAATCAAAGGCATTGTTTTTCCACTGGGCTGTCTTGGTATTACTGACAACCCTCTCTTTACTAGAGGTACTTAGTCTCTCTATAGGACCAAGATCCTGCATTTCATGACTAGTCTGTTCAGACAATGAATGTTGTGTAGGCTGGGTTAATGGGTAGCCCAAACTACCAAATATGTTGTTTGAACTACCTTGTTTGTTCATCAATGTTTGTATCTGGGTGGTGTGTACTGCTAGCTGTTGTCTTATCTGCTGTTACAGCTCCGCCACCTCACCATTGGTAGCTGCTCCTTCCATAACTGTGCCGCACAGATAAACTCCAACTGACAAAAATCCCAAAACTGTGTAACCAAAGCAAATCACAGCTCAGAAGAACCAACCAACTTTATTTAACAACTGTTTAATCCACGTTGAGTGCTTTCTCCCCCAATACAAGGGACTTCATCAGAACAGTATCAAATAATTCAACCCAGCCTTATATAGTTACACAATTAAAACCACTATTAGTCACTAATTATTTAATTTCACCAGAATGAATCAACCATTTTATCTTTGAACAATTTATACTTATCTCTGTTTATTCAAGGTACATATTATTTAGCTGGTCCAGGGCTTTCTATGTGTTGTTTAGATTTTTTTTATCATTTTTTTTTCCCCCAAGTCTTAAGCCATGGCTTTGACACCAAACATTTGTCTATATAAGACCTTCCTGAAGGGTCTTCTCATCTTGGAGGGATTCAATGACTGCTCCCAGTTTGCAATCATTTTTGACCTTGGTCGGCCAAAGGGCTTTGATATTGGCATTGACACCTGAGAAGTAGATGCCAAAGAGAAGTTGGTCCAGCACAGAGGCCTGAGGGACTCCACTGGCACCTGACTTCTTTATGGAGGTGGCCTTGCTGATTCTAACGACCTGGGTCCCATCAATGAACCAGCTAGCTATCCAGCATGTTAAAAAGGGGTTTATACCTAGTTCCATAAGTTTGTTGACAATGCCTCAGTGGGGTATTGCATCAAATGCTTTAGCCAGATCTAGGTAACAGTATGCACCATTTTCCCCTCATCCATTGCCTTAGTGACCTTTTCAAAGAAGTCTTCAGATTCAGTATGTCTGACCTTCCTTTGACAAAGCCAAACTGGGATGGATCCAGTCTCTGGAGTTCTCCTATGTCCTTCTTGATAATTTCCATGACAATTCTTTCCATGGCTTTGCAAATAGAAAAAATCATAGGTTCATAGGTTGGTACTAGGCTATCAGCCCTATATATACAAGCCTAGCCATAACAATTCCCTGGCTATTTCTTCCCACAGTATTTACTTCCCTGGACCCCTGTCTAGCACGGTGACTGACGTGATCCCCGGAGTGAATTTCCTATCTATCATCCAATCATCAAGGTTCCTTTTGAAGAGGGCCAAAGAGACACTCTGCTTGACATGTATGGGCAGTCTGGGGAGTCTCTGGGTCAGCAACCTATCCCTCCAGCATGTTTTGTTCATTGTGATGACAAGGTTTAGATCCATGGAGCATGTGTCTCTGAGGGACTGGGATGTCTTTAAGTGTAGCATGTTCAACAGCTCTGGGTTTGACATGGCCTTGTATGTTAAGCAGAGATCGCCTCTGAGTAGACGATATGTGACAGAGTATCGGTGGAGTTTTTTTAGATGGTCAGCATAGGGCATCTGCTTTAGGCCTGTGATTCTTTTAGTGAAGTATTTCTGTGCTCTTTCCAGTTGTTGCCGATGTCTTGAGAGGTACATACCAAACAGGGCATTTTATTCTATAATGGGTCTAATGAGGGATGAGTACAGTGGGACAATGACCTGCTTTTTTCTGGATGAGAAGCCCTTAGTGATGAGGTGTGCCACATAGAAGGATTTCCTGACTGTTGTGGCGATGTGGTTATCAAAGATGAGACCGCTGTCCACCTATGTCCCTAAGTCTCTTATTACACTTTCGGTGTTTAGTGCACTGCCACCTATGTGGTAATTCCTGGGTACATGTTTTTTCCCAAAGGGGATAACTATAGATTTCTTAGCATTGGGCTTGACCAATGGCTCTGGCACCAAGCATCTGTTTCTGTAAGGCCCTTTTGTAGACTATCCACATCATTTGGGGATTCAATAATGGCTCCCAGTCATCTGTGAACTTTGTTAGCTAGAGTCCCTTAGTGTTGGCCTGTACTTCAGAGAAGTAGATGCCAAACAAGAGGAGTCCAAAGACTGAACCCTGAGGTATTCCACTTGTCACTTGTCTGGAGCTGGATTTGGAGTCAACTACTTTTACAGTGTGGGTTCTGTCAGTAAGCCAGTTGGCAACCCATCGAGTGACGTAGGGATTAATGTCCAGCTTAGTACATTTATCTATGATTCCAGAGTGGGAGATGGTGTCAAAGGCTGTGTGGACCACCTTACCCTTGTTCACGGCTCTGGAGAAAGATTCAAAGAAGTCAATCAGGTTCAGGAGACAGGATCGCCCCTTCATGAACCCACACTGCATGGGGTCCAGTGTTTGAAGGTTGCCAATGTCTTTGTTTATAAGTTCCAAGATAATATGTTCCATGGCCTTGCAGATCAGGCTCATCAGACTGATGGGGCAGTAGTTCCCAGGATCCAAGGTGGATCGGCATGAAGCCTGAGGTGAGGCCATGATTAAACATGACACTTAGGTGAAGTGCCAGTTCGTTTTGTAGTTCATGTAGTACACAGCCTGGGATGTCGTCTGGTCCCATGGATGCTGTATTCTTAGCTTTGGAAAGTGCATTTTTTACCTGTGTGGCCATTATTACCAGAATTTGGCAATCTTTCAGTATTGAGATGGGCCCTTTAGGGGGTGAGAGAGGGGTGAAGTTTGCACTGAATCGATCTGACAGGATATTGGCAATATCCTTGGGATCAGTATATTTAATGCCATTCTGTTGTAGCTCAGAGCAGATCTGAGCATTACCATTTAAATTCTTGACATAGCTATAGAATGCCTTGTGGTTGTCTTTGGAATCTTTGGCAATTTTATTTTCGTAACTAGCTTTGGAGGATTTCATGAAGGATTTCAGCTTCTTACTGAGGCTGGTAAGGGAGTTTTTTTGCTTCCTGGAATTTTCCTCTTTTCTGCAACAGTTTCTTCCTTTTGTCGTAAAGTTTGTTTATGGCAAGGGACCACCAGATTGGCTACCTTATTTTGGAGGACAGCGTCTTGGTTCTGTTGGGGATGGCACGATTCATGCACACATGGATGTGCTCGTACAGTGCCTTAGTGTAGGATTCAGCAGTCGAACATTCAGTACCCGTCTGCATGGGTGTCATGAAGTTTGTCACTTCTGACTTGAGTAGCATGAAGTTGGCTTTGGAGAAGTTTTTTACGGAGGTTTCCTTACGGGGGGGTGGGGGTGGGATGTGGATGTCAAGGGTGATTAGCTTATGGTCAGACTTGACCAATGAAGAGGTGACCATAGATGTGGAGCATCGATTTCCCATGTTAGTAATGACCAGGTCTAGGATATTGGAGCCCCTGATGGGGCTAAGGATTAGTTGATCCAGGGCATTGGAATTTATGAATTCCAAGAACCGTTGGGCAAAGGTGTTGGTACACAAGTAGGTTTCCCAGTTAATGGTAGGGTAGTTGAAGTCACCCAGTATAAGGGTGTTTGGTTGAATCATAATATTTTCCAGTATGTTTAGAAAGGTGTAGTGAGAATCTTGGGGCATGGTGGGGGATCTGTAGCAAGCTACAATTTGGATTGCAGTCTTACCTAGTATTAGTTGCACCCGGAGAATTTCAGATGCATTGTGTTGGGCAGCTAGCCTGATGTTGTGAATATCCTTGGTGAATATGGACACTCCTCCACCTTTAGTGCTTCGGTCCTGGTTTAGTGGCTGAAAAGTGTTGTAAGAGTTGTAGCCTGGTACTGCAGGAGTGCTCTCTGGAGCCTTGAACCAGCTCTCAAATACTGCACAGATATTGGTGTTCTCCATTTTTAGGAGTGCCTCAAGAGAGTGTATTTTGAGGTTTAGACTTCTAGCATTGAGTAGCATTACCTTCAGATTTTGCATGCTTGTACCTGTTACAGTGGTGGTTTTGTTCTTTGAACTTTGTCTAAAAAAGGCACTATAGGGGTGGCAAGAGCCTTAGACAGTAACCTGAATCCTAGGGGCGACAGGTGCAGACCATCTCTGGAAAAGCATCATGGTCCGTCGATCATGTTTTCCCAGGCAGACAGATACTGGATCCCCTTTGAATGACACCAGAAGCTTAGCCAATTGTTGAAGTCAATCATTTTGTCCTTATAATGTGGTATCATTCTGGGTGAAGGCAGGATGCTACTCAGACAAATAGGTCTGCAGTTTTCATGATCAGTTCACGGTCATCCCTTATGAAGGGGGATGGCTGTTGCAGCCTTCCATTCACATGGCACAAAGCCTATTGTAAAACTATAATTAAATAATGACTCCAGGGAACCTAATAAGTCATGTTTTAGACTATTTGGGAGGCATTCCTGGATGTCATTGAGGCCCACTGAAGCCATTTTATTGGCTACTGAGTGCAGCCAATACATGCTTCCTAGTTATAGCTGGAGGGGCTATGTTTGAGTGTACCTTTGAAGGACAGGTTGGGGAAGGGGGGTAAAGTTGGAACTGAATTGTTGGATTTTGTAGGTTTGCTATATCACCAGGCTCAATGAATGTGGCACTATTAACCACCCGTTCATCACATTGCTGTGTGCTGCCCTTGAGGTTCCTGACTTAGTTGTAGATGGCCTTATGGTTATCTTTCACCTGGGAGGCTATCTTAACCTCAAAGTAGGCTTTGCTTGAGCTAATTAGACCTATTGGTTGCCTATTTACTTTGACAAGAGAGTTTCGTTTTTTATGGAAATTACCCTTCCTAACTTTTGCCATACTTTTTTTCCATTTATTGTATATTCTGTTTAATTTGGGATGCTACCAACGTGTTTTTTTATAGGGCTAGTCCTGGGCTTATTAATGGTTGTGTTAGGAGCCTATTGCTCCAGTGAATCTTGTTTACTTTTTGGTGTAGATTCCAGTCCATAATATGGATGTTTGTAGAGCCACTGGTTTTATAAGGAAGCAAGAACTCAAATGTTACTGTGTCTTTCATGCCTCAAAAAGTGAGACACAGGTCACCTTGGAGAAGCAGGTAGACTACTGAGTATAAGAAGAGATGTGCTAATCAATTGGAATAGTTGAAAAATTCAAGGCCTTTAATTTCCTTGGTTTAAGATAATTGTAGCCTTTCTAGCTTGGTGATATGCATGAATCTATACATACCAAAGAGGAGATTGTATTAGTGGGATGGTTTTGATAAGGGAAAATACAGTGGAAAGATGACTTCTCTGGATCTTGAATATATTCCCTTGGAAATTAACTGGGCCAGACAGAAGGATTTCCTAATAATTGTGAAGACATGATGACCAAGTTTGAGAGAGTTATTCACGTAAGTACCAAGGTCATTTATGAATGTATCTGTTTAAAGAAGAGTACCACTAATAACATATGAGACGGGAGCAGTTCTTTTTTTTTTTTTTTTTTTTGCTCTCTCTCTCTTACTCAGAACAGTAACACGGAGAAGGTTGTCAACTCAGCCACCACTACATATGCTTATATTACCACTACTCATACACATAGTATGCATCAAACACGTAAATCCACATATGTGGAGGTTCTTTCGAAGAACTTACCAAAACACCAGAGATTTCCAAAACACAAGACTGCTACAACTAACGCAGTCTCCACAGCACCCGTGACACATAGCAATACCAGTATCTCACTCACCAAGCCAGTAAGGTGCATCACTCAAAAAACAAATTTTCTTGTCTTTGCAGACTCAATAGTGAGACACACGAATGTCCCACTCACCAGGCTGGACAAGGAGAAAGTCATGGTCAGCTGCCTGTCCAGTGCCAGGATTTGTCAGATAATGCAAGCACTCAGGTCTTTCAACAAGTACTGTCATGACTCTGTCATAGTTCAGGTTGTTGTGAATGACCTGAGATGTACCTCACTGGACTATATGAAGAGAGACATGGTTGAGCTCTCTGAGTATGTGTCGCAGGCAGGTATGTCCCTAGCCTTGATCAGCATACCACCCTCACCTAGAATGATGCCACAGTATAAACAAAAAAATATTGATTTCAATAATTAGCTCAGTTTTTGGTGACATTCAAAGGGGATCCAGTTCCTATCAGCCTGGGAAGCCATGGTCGACAAACCTCGCTGTTTTGCCAGAGATGGTTTGCGCTTGGCACTTCTAGGCTTTCAGCTGCTGGCAAAAACTCTTGCCTCCTCCATAATGTCTTTTTTAGGCAAGGTCTCAAAAACAACATTACTAACATGAAATTAAGCAATAAGAACAAAATAAGGGTCATGCTAGCTTAAAACCAGAAACTGCACTCCCTGGAAGCACTTCTATCACTAGAAGATGTAGATGTCTGTCCAGTCACAGAAACTTGGTTCAAGGCCTCACAGAGTACCCATGCCTTGCAAGGCTACAATGCCTTCCACACCTTTAGACCACAAAATGAGCACGTGAGAACCAGAAGAGGTGGCCTTTCAGTCTATATTAGAGATAAATTCACCTCCCATCTAGTTAGAATGCACAACTCCATGGAGTTACTCCAGGTCCAGGTTATGGTGGGTAAGACCCCCCAATTCATGTCATAGCCAGTTATAGATCCCCATTCATGGGTCAAAACAACCCACAAAACCTACTTGACCAAAATGAAGGCAATCCAAATTTTACCGAACACACTGGTTATGAGGGATTTCAATTATCCAACCATTAACTGGTAAACCTACGCTAGCCCTAACTTGCTAATGCAAAAGTTCCTACTTTTTTAATTCAAATGTCCTGGAACAAATTTCCGGCCCCCGACAAGGGGAACAAACATTCTGGATCTGGTCCTTACCAACATGTCAAACAGATGCACTGCCGCAACTGTCGGACCCTCATTAGTCAAAACTGACAACAAATCAGTCACCTTAGAGCTGGCACTAACACCAGAACTTACAAAGGTTGAAATCAGACTAAAACACTTCATCAAGGCAAACTATACCCTCCTAGGTGAAAGTATAAATGCATTCCAAGCTCCACCCCAAGCTGGAAGTAGTAACTACGCTGAAGCTTACAGTAAAACCCTGTACAATCACTTGCATAAGTGTATAAACTCGGCCATACCAGAAAGAATCAAAGCCAGAGCCCCAAGTAAATCACACTCCCAAGGTGGACATCCACCATGAACAAACGTTACAATAAATGCAAAACTTTGTAGTCCAGGAAAACAAAAGTAAGGCCCTAACAATGGAAAAGCACCCTCTTCAGCCTCAACAGGCAAATAAGACAACTTGTCATATCCTCCAAGGGCTCCTTTGAGAGAAACTTAGCAACTACAGCCACGGATAACCATAAGGCCTTTTACAGCTACATACTTAACTTAAAGGGTAGGACCCAAGCATGTGCAGAACTAGTGGACAATGGTATCACATACACTGACCCCAGAGAGATAGCAAACATGCTAGTGGTTAGGTTTGACGAAAATTTCACTCCCTTATCCCCTCTTAACTTACAACAAATCTTCCCCCAAACTCCTACGTCACCCTATATATCTGAACAGCAGATCCTCAAAGCCTTTTCCAAGGCAAAAAACACAGCCTGTATGGGACCAGACAACATCCCAGGCTGTTTTATAAACAGGCTACAACATGAACTAGCATTACCACTAAGTACCCTTTTCATTCATAGCCTAACCACAGGCTTTGTTCCTGTGGAATGGAGAACAGCAACAGTTATTCCCCTCCACAAAGGTGGCCTAGCAACAGACCCTGGGAATTACAGACCCATAAGTCTTACAAGCCTCATCTGTAAGGCCATGGAACGTATCAATATGGACCTCATAAATAAAGGCATAGGTGACCACCAAACCCTGGATCCTACCCAATTTGGCTTCATGAAGGGCAGATTCTGGCTGTTAAATCTGGTGGATTTCTTTGCCATTGATGAGGGCAAATCTGTGCACAGAGTATACCTCGACCTGGCAAAGGCTTTAGACACAATCCCACATTTAGGCATTACTGATAAACTTAGCAAATTGAATGTAAGCCATTTCATTGTAAGATGGGTTGTCAACTAGCTCATAAACTGAACACAGACTATCAAAGTAGGTGACTCCACATCAACCAGCAGACCTTTTACCAGTGGAGTCCCACAAGGGTCAGTGCTAGGCCCCCTAGTGTTTGGTATATACTTCTCAGAAGTTCAGGTCAGAACTAAGGGGTTGTAGCTGACCATGTTTGCAGATGACTGCAAACTAAGTGCAAACATTGAATCCCCAAATGGTGTCAGTATATTCCAGGAGCATCTCACACAAACCAGTGACTGGTGTATTAGTCACAATCTCAAACTGAATGCAAAGAAATGCATCATCATTCCCTTCAGCACAAACAATGTCCCCTTACACTATCAAATCAACAACAATACCCTAAGCACCCATGAAATGGTAGGGGACCTGGAATCACAAATTGACTGCAAACTTAACTTCACCCACCATGTGTATACTGTATTAAGGAAAGCTTTCTAAGTAGCACACTCAATTAGTAAAGGTATTGCCTCAACAGCAAAAGAAGTTATAACCCCCCCCCCCCCATACTCGGCACTTGTCCGGACCATAATTGAATATAATGCCTTGTTTGGCATGGACCATACTAAGCACTTTCAGCAATTGGAGGGACCTCAGAGGTTTCTAACAAAGACGATCAAGGGGCTCTAGCATTTGTCTTACACAGACCAACTAAAGTCCCTGTCACTATACTCCATATTGTATAGACTTCTTAGGGGAGACTTATGCCTGGCTTACACAGCAATCCAAGACCCAAAGCTAATGAACTTGCTTTATTATCAGTAAATCAAGCAGGACTAGGGCTACCCATTCCAGGACCTAAATATGGCTTGCAACTTAAATACGGCACACTGGAGGGACAACTTTATCTCCCAGCAACTGCCACATGTTTGGATTGGCTATCAATTTATGTGAAGCAGAGCACTCTATGACACTGTTCAAGTGGAACCTGGATGAGTGGATGGAGCACAGAAAATTCTTACTGGGGATGGTGCCCACAACCCTCCTGGACATGAGTAGTTATCACTAAATGCATTCTTGGGTATTGACTAGAATTTCTATGGTACTGCATTGGGATGAAATGGCTAAGCTTAAAATGATCTCCGGGTCGATAGCCAAGTAATCTCCTATGATCCTATGATCCTATGAACTCTACTATGTTGCAGTTTCAAAGGTTGTCATAGCCGGGTTGGTAGTGGGGATAAGCTTCTCCTATCTATAAAATGCTCCCATGGCATGCGTCTCTAATAGTCTCTGACAATCCAAGTCCAGCTCCTGGCCTTCATGTGTGGCTCAGTTTTTAAATCCAGCAAAACCATTTGTACTGACAGAAGAATGGGCAAAGGCTGGTGACTAGCACCTTAAAACCAGTTGCTTCGTGCAGATGAGGCTCATCAGCCTGGGAAGGCAACTCACCTGGGAGAAGGTAAATTTTGATTTAAAACCTCTGCTGCCTTGCAGTAATACCTAGTCATGGTGAAGGTTTCGGGAGTAAACCCCAAGGAAAAATACGGAGATGGAGCCCCTAAGGCAGTTTGAGGTTGTACCTGACCTCACTCTGGCAGCTCCTGTGATGACACTGATGCCAAGCTGTACTGGCCTTGCCTTTTCCCTTGGATTACATCAGTGGTATGGAGAGGGGATCCTGCTGTTGGGCATCAGCTGCTACCTCACATTCACTTGCCCAGGCCTCCACCTTGGACTGGATACTCCAGCTTTGCTCTGTGACACAACACGGGAAGTAGCAGTTACCGGTAATAAGCCAATGTACTCAACAGGCATAGAGTGTGGTGCCAGGGGCTGCTTCCAATGATGGAAGATAGCCTATGATCTCATTAGGCAGCTACTGCACACCTTAAGCTGTGCAGCCTCCGGCAAAATAGGTGCTGCCTAGTCAGAGTCCACTTGCTCTAATGGGTGTGTGGGGCTTAGGGAACCCCCAACAGGTGGATTGGTAACTATGCACCTGGAAAAACAAAAAAGCAACAAAATAAACCAGCCTTTAGGCTAGGCACATGGAACAAAAAGATGATGACTCAGGCCTTATGGAAGATCTACAGAACATCAGTGATGCTTGGAAGACAGCAGTCATTAAAAACAAGTTGAGTAGATTGCAGATGGACATTGTGGTTCTCCAGGAAACAAGGCTGCTGTCCGTTGGATGTATCAGGGTGAAAGACTTTCTGGCATAGGAAGCTTCCAGAAGAGACCAGGGAACATGGTGTTGGTTTTGCAATCAGAAACAACCTTGTTGCTCAGTCATACCACCAAATATGGGAAATCAGATACTGCTGAAAATTCAGCTACAAACAACAGTGGCCATGGTGAACTTCTTCAGTGTCTATGTTACTACTTTAACTAGTACCCAGGAAGCCAAGGACAAATTCTTTGATGAATGTAGTGCTGACATCAGTGAGGTCCCTTCCGATGAACCATTATTCATTCTTGGTGATTTTAATGCTAGAGTTGACAATGACCATCGCAGCTGGCCACCTTGTTTAGGACAGTTCAGAGCAGGAAAGATGAATGAAAATGGACAGTGTCTCCCTGAACTTTATTCCTAATATGACCTCTGCATAAGCAACACTTTCTTCAATGTCAAGCCCAAGCACAAAGTTTTGTGGCAGTACCCATGATTGAAACATTGTCACCAACTTGACCTTGTCCTCACCAAATGCAGCAGTTTAGATAGTGTCAGGGTGACGCATGGTCACCACAATGGAGACTGTGATACCAACCACTTGCCAATGTGCAGCATGGTGAACATCCAGATATGCAGGTTCTTTCACTCTAAAATGGAAGGGAAGCCAAACATTGACATATGGAAGACATGTGACCCTTCAAAAGTGCACAAGTTTGTTCAAGAACTTGAAGAGGCTTTGCCCTATCTGGATGACACTGACACTAACAAGAGATGGAAAAAACTAAGGGATGCTGTCTATAACACTGCAGTATATTTATCTTTCAGAAGAAGACAATCAGCTGTGCTGACTGGTTTGCAGCCCACAATGAAGTGTTGATACCCCTGATTGAGAAGAAGAGGCAGACACTGGCTGCATACAGGTCCTCGCCCAATGAGGAGAACTTGCAGGCACTCCCATGTGCTCAGAGTCAAGTGCAGCAGGTAGTTTGGCGCTGTGCAAATGATTATTGGTTCCAACTTTTTTTCAAGATTCAGCAGGCCGCAAACATTGATAACATGTGAGGAATGTATGATTGGATAAAGCAAGCCATTGGCCCATCAAAAAGGAAGATTGCCCCACTTATGTTGGCTACAAGCAAGGTCTTGAAGGACAGAGCTAAGCAGATTGAACACTGGGTGGAACACTACTCACAGCTGTATGCCAGAGAGACAATAGTTACAGAGAGAGCCCTGAATGCCATTGAGCCTCTGTCAGCTATGACTGAACTCGATGCTGAGCCCAGCTTGGAGGAAATCAATGATGCACTAAAAGTACTCTCTTCAGGAAAAGCCCCCAGAAAGATGTTATTCCCTCAGAAATCCTTAAGTGTTCCAGCTTACCCTAGTCTCAGCTACATGCAATACTTTGCCAATGCTGGAGAGTAGGTAGTGTACCACAAGACATGATGGATGCTAACATAGTTACTATGGGGGGCACAGTGATGCAGCAGTTAAAACTGTCACCTCACAGCAAAAGGTTCTCCGGTTCGATTCTCGACTGGGATGCCTTCTGTGTGGAGTCTGCATGTCCTCCTGCATTCGTGTGGATTTCTTCCGGGTACTCCAGTTTCCTCTCACATGCCAAAGAAATGCCTCCACCGAAAATAGGCTCTGTTCTAGTCACACTTTCCTGGTCAACAGATGTTAAATAAATAAAATAAATAAATACAATAAATCTATAAGAATAAGGATGACAAGAATGATTGTAAAAACTATCATGGCAACTCCCTTCCCTGTGCTGTGGGGAAGCAGTTTGCATGTGTTGCCCTGAAGAAGCTCAACTTTCTTGCAGAGGGAGCTTACCCTGAGTCTCAGTGTGGGTTCAGAACTGGGCATTTTACTATAGACATGGTTTTCTCTGTTAGGCAACTATAAGAAAAGTGCAGGGAGTGGAACAAACCTCTGTATATCACCTTTGTTGAGCTGACAGAGGCATTCACCTTTGTCAGCAGGAAAAGTCTGTTTGCGATTCTAGCAAAGATTGGCTGTCTTTCATTTCTGCTTAGCATTATCCAGGCCTTCCATGAAGGCATGAAGGGTACCATCATGTATGACAGATCCACTTCTGAACCCTTCAATGTTCTCAGTGAAGTAAAGCTGGGGTGTGTACTGGCTCCAATACTGTTTGGTATCTTCTTTTCACTTCTGTTGAAATTTACTTTTGGAACTGCTACAGAACTTCAGTCACACATAACTCACTTTGCAGATGTATGTATTGAATTTGGCTTCACAGTCAGTTTAAAGAAGATGCATGTGATGGGTCAAAATGTGGACAATGTGCCATCAATCATGGTGAACGACTATGAGCTGGAGGTTGTCCATGAATTCATGTATCTAGGCTCTACAGACCCTGACAACTTGTCACTTGATAGCGAGATCAACAAGTGCATTAACAAAGCCGCCACAACATTTTCCAGGTTGACAAAGAGAGTATGGGATAATAATAAGCTTAATATGCATACTAAGGTGCTAGTTTACATAGCCTGTGTTTTGAGCACATAACTATATGCCAGCGAAACATGGATTCTGGGTGGTGCAGAGGTTAGCATTATCACCTCGCATCAAGAGATTCTCTGGTTTGATTCTTGGTTGGGGTGCCTTCTGTCCAGAGTCTGCATGTCCTCCCTGCATTCGCGTGGGTTTCCTCTGGGTGCTCCAGTTTCCTCCTGCATTACAAAGACATGTGTCTGGAGCATTTCTCCCTGGGCCTCCTCTGAAAATGGGCTCTGCCCCAGTTGGACTTTCCCGGTAAACAAATGTTAAATAAATAAATAAAACAGGAGCAGTGGCTCAATGTATTCCATATGCGCTGGCTTAGGTGCATACTTGGTAACTCATGGCAGGACAAGATCCCCAACAGTACAGTGCTTGAGAGTACAAGCACCACCTCCATGTTTACCTTCCTGAAACAGAGACTTATGTGCTGGTTGGGTCATGTGTCATGCATCACGGATGGCTGATTACAGAAAACCCTCCTTTTTGGAGAGCTGGAGTCTGGAAAGAGGCCAAAAGGGTGGCCCAAGACCCAAATTGCGTTACAAGGACATATGTAAACATGAACTCAGCACTCTCTCCATCAGCATGAACACCCGGTATTCTCTCACCTCAGAAAAGATTGCCTGGAAATGGAAAGTGAGCAAAGGATAACAGAGTCCCCATGAAGAGCTGTGCCCATGATACCAGAGTGACATTTGCTTACTGCTGCTCAGAGTGTAGAAAGTACTGCCACTTCCAGATTGGACTGCACAGCCACAGAAGATGCTGCTTGAATCAGTCCAATAGAGGTGCAAACCCATTATCCTTTGGGATCGAAGGATGCCTACACTGTGTTGCACGTTTTTGCATTTTTAGTTTGAGACCATATTCAGTCACCAGCTACATGCATATTCCAGCCCTTGTTGACACAGTTTAGTATCAGTTGATGCCAGTTAAAAGTGCCTAGTGTGGAGTCATTATCCCTTGGTCAAACACATTTCTGGAATATTGGCTTGATTGTCTGCAGACTAAATGACAAACAGAGCAGGGCCCAGCATTGATCCCTGTGGTACACCAGTAGTTACGGTTTTACATTCAGAGAGGATATCAGCAACTTTCACCACTTGGAATCTGTTGAACAGCCACTTTTCAATATAAGGGTTTGCCATTGTTTGTCTGACTTTTCAATAATACCACCATGGTGGATAGTGCCAAAAGCCTTGGTCAGATCAAGATAAACAGTGTGCACAATATGACTATTTTCTACAAACTCTGTAACCTTTTCGAAGACGTTTCCTAGGTTTGGGAGACAGGACCTGCCCTTCACAAAAAACAAACTAAGTGGGCTATAGAATAAGTTGCCTATATCTGCATAAATGAGTTTTGCTATGATACTTTCCATGGCTTTGCATATAAGACTAGTGAGGCTGATGAGTCTATGATAACGTGGGTCTGTAGAAGGGCCTCCCTTATATAGGGCAGTCACAGTGGCTATTGTCTGGGCATCAGGTGCATACTCTTTGGATTGGCAGAGGTTGAGCAGTTTAAGTAGAGGTTCAGACAGTGAATACTTGACACCGATATGAATGCAGCCTGGTACATTATCTGGTCACACAGAAGTATTAATTTTAGCCTTTGACAGGGATTCTTAGACTTGCTGCAAGGTGATTTCATGGAAAAGCTATATTTCATGGATAGCAGGGGCAGCAGTGAGGGTAGGTAGGGTAAAGTTAGCTCCAAATTTTTCTGCTATTATATTATCTGTTTCCTTGATATTGGAATATATGATACCATTATGTTATAAGCCAGTGCATTGTTGTACATCATTCCATAATTTCCTGACATAATTGAAGAAAGATTTGTAGCTTCCTTTGGTATCTTAAGGAACCTTAAATTTATATTCTGCTTTAATATTTTCTAACAGTGGTTTTAAGTTACCTGCTGTCGTGTTTCAGTAAGGGGATGAGGATTTCGTACAACTTTTCAATATTTTCCTTCTTCTGTTATACAGTTTATTAATATGGCAGTTTGACCAGAGAGGTTTATTGCTGAATATACCATTATATTTAAGGCAGATCAATACAGAATTTACTATGCAGCTGTTGAGATTCTGGAAAAATTGTAGGTTAATGTGGAAGCCCTCTCAATACTCACTGAAGTAAAGCTGGGGTGTGTACTGGCTCCAGTACTGCTTGGTATCTTCTTTTCAGTTCTGTTGAGATTTGCTTTTGGAACTGCTACAGAGGGTATCTTTCTCTGAACCAGAATGGATGGCAACCTCTTCAAACTGTCAAGACTTAGATCAAAGACCGGGGAGCTTAGGAAATATCTTAGGGAGTTCCTGTTCACTGATGATGCAGCTATTGTGGCTCACACTCGGCAAGAACTTCAGTCACTCATAACTCACTTTGCAGATGTATGTATTGAATATGGCGTCACAATCAGTTTATAGAAAATGCATGTGATGGGTCAAAATGTGGACAATGAGCCATCAATCATAGTGAACAACTATGAGCTGGAGGTTGTCCATGAATTCATATACCTAGGCTCTACAGTCTCTGACAACTTGTCACTTGATAGCAAGATCAACAAGTACATTAGCAAAGCGGCCACAACATTTTCCAGGTTGACAAAGAGAGTATGAGATAATAATAACCTCAATGTGCATACTAAGGTGCTAGTTTACATAGCCTGTGTTTTGAGCACATTACTAAATGCCAGTGAAACATGGATTCTGGGCGGTGCAGTGGTGCAGAGGTTAGCATTATCACGTCACCACAAGAGATTCTCCGGTTTGATTCTTGGTTGGGGTGCCTTCTGTCTGGAGTCAGCGTGTCCTCCCTGCATTCGCGTGGGTTTCCTCTCGGTGCTCCAGTTTCCTCCTACATTACAAAGACATGTGTCTGGAGCATTTCTCCCTGGGCCTCCTCTGAAAATGGGCTCTGTCCCAGTTGGACTTTACCGGTAAACAAATGTTAAATAAATAAATAAAACAGGAGCAGTGGCTCAATGTATTCCATATGTGCTGACATAAGTGTATACTTGGTAACTCATGGCAGGACATGATCCCCAACAGCACAGTGCTTGAGAGTACAAGCACCACCTCCATGTTCACCTTCCTGAAACAGAGATGTATGTGTTGGTTGTGTCATGTGTCATTTATGACGGATGGCTGAATACAGAAAACCCTCCTTTTTGGAGAGCTGGAGTCTGGAAAGAGGCCAAAAGATTGACCCAAGACCCAAATTGTGTTACAAGGACATATGTAAGCATGAACTCAGCACTCTCTCCATCAGCATGAACACCTGGTATTCTCTCACCTCAGAAAAGATTGCCTGGAAACGGAAAGTGAACAAAGGATAACAGAGCCCCCATGAATAGCTGTGCTCATGATACCAGACTGACATCTGCTTACTGCTGCTCAGAGTGTAGAAAGGACTGCCCCTCCCAGATTGGACTGCACAGCCACAGAAGATGCTGCTTGAATCAGTCCAATAGATGTGCAAACCTATTATCCTTTGGGATCAAAGGATGCCTACACTGTGTTACATGTTTTTGCATTTTTAGTTTGAGACCATATTCAGTCAACAGGTACATGCATATTCCAGCCCTTGTTGACACAGTTTAGTATCAATTGATGCCAGTTAAAAGTGCCTAGCTTGGAGTCATTATCCCTTGGTCAAACACATTTCTGGAATATTGGCTTGAATGTCTACAAAGTAAATGACAAACAGAGCAGGGCCCAGCATTGATCCCTGTGGTACACCAGTAGTTATGGTTTTACATTCAGAGGGGATACCAGCAACTTTCACAACTTGGAATCTGTTTGACAGCCACTTTTCAATATAAGGGTTTGCCATTGTTTGTCTGATTTTTCAATAATACCAACATAGTGGATAGTGCCAAAAGCCTTGGTCAGGTCAAGATAAACAGTGTGCACAATATGACTATTTTCTACAAACTCTGTAACCTTTTCAAAGAAGTTTCCTAGGTTTGGGAGACAGGACCTGCCCTTCACAAAAAAACAGACTGAGTGGGCTATAGAATAAGTTGCCTATATCTGCATAAATGAGTTTTGCTATGATGCTTTCCATGGCTTTGCATATAAGACTAGTGAGGCTGATGAGTCTATGATAATGTGGGTCTGTAGAAGGGCCTCCCTTATGTAGGGCAGTCACAGTGGCTATTCTCTGGGCATCAGGAGCATACTCTTTGGATAGGCAGAGGTTGAGCAGTTTAAGTAGAGTTTCAGATAGTGAATACTTGCCCCCAATATGAATGCAGCCTGGTACATTATCTGGTCACATAGAAATATTAATTTTAGCCTTTGCCAGGGATTTTTAGACTTGCTGCAAGGTGATTTCATGGAAAAACTATATTTCATGGATAGCAGGGGCAGCAGTGAGGGTAGGTAGGGTAAAGTTAGCTCCAAAATTTTCTGCTATTATATTATCTGTTTCCTTGATATTGGAATATATGATATCATGATGTTATAAGCCAGTGCATTGTTGTACATTATTCCATAATTTCCATAATTTCCTACATAATTGAAGAAAGATTTGTAGTTTCCTTTGGTATCTTGAGCAACCTTAAATTCATACTCTGCTTTAATATTTTCTAATAGTGGTTTTAAGTTACCTGCTGTCATGTTTCAGTAAGGGGATGAGGATTTCGTACAACTTTTCAATATTTTCCTTCTTCTGTTATACAGTTTATTAATATGGGAGTTTGACCAGAGAGGTTCATTGCTGAATTTACCATTATATTTAAGGCAGATCAATACAGAATTTACTATGCAGCTGTTGAGATTCTGGAAAAAATGTAGGCTAATGTGGAAGGCCTCTCAGTTGGTTCTGTTTTTTTGGGGATTGATGGGAATTTTGTATAGGTCTTCTACAATCTGATAGGTTAGGTAAAGTGCAAAGAACAAACAGAACACATTTAGGAAAGGAATTGTCAATTGTCTATAAAGATCACTCATCTCCTGTGAAACAAGATAATACAACTGACAACTTTGGAATTCTGGATACAAGTATTCAGCAATCTGAGGATTCAGAGCTATAGAAGGAAAGAAAAAAGAATGGAAGACGTTTACAACAAATAACATGGAAGAAAAAGAAAGTGATAAATGTCTGTAAAGCAAAGAGAATACATACTAAAAAGACCATGCTTTGTTATGTAACACACAGATTACATGGAATTATAGCATTTTTCTATCAGAAAACCTTCAGTCTACAGGCAAAGGCATCATTTTTTTCAAAAGAGAACATAGAAAAATGAGGCAAGGGGCAAGTGAAAAGGAAGAAATCAAAACTGAACATGGAAGGACTGAAGAAAATTACTCTAAAAAAAAAAAAGGAGAAAGACAGACGTTGACAAGATGGCTTAAGCTGTGATTGTACAAAGCCAGCTGAATGAGAATTGTATGCTTGTAAATGTAATAAACAATGAAAATGGTGGGATTAATAAGCCTAATGGTGATGAAGACCGTTCCTTTGTACAGCTGATAGAGCAGATATTAGTGAATTAGAAATTGAAGTTTTCTCAGATTCCTCAGATTTGGTCAGAAAAGATATTCTTGTAATTGGAGGGTCAGTTATTAGAGGAACTGATACTTACATTTGCAGAGAAGATAATGAACATCGAATAGTGTTATGCTTGCAAGGAGCAAAAACAGAGGATGTGAGATAAGCCTTAGAATACCTTATTGTAAGGAAATACGGATCTGTTTTTATTCATGTTGGTACAAATGATCTCATCTACAAGGACTGTCTTGACTGTTTGCCAGGTGAAAAATTTAACAGTTCGCATGAACATTTGATGCACCTCTGGTGGCTGTTAATGCTAAGAGCATTAATAATAAAGTTTTTTCAATTGGAAAATTTGTTACAGTCTTACAGTATTAATGTTGTTATTATTTGTAAAACATGGTTAAAAAACAATGACTGGAAACCAGTTTTGTTAGGGTATAAATCTTTTTACTGTAACAGACATTCTAACAAAAACTCAGGTGGAGGTGTTATGATAGGGATTAAAGATAGTTATGAGACCTGTGGTAATTATATATTCAATGATAACATCAATAATATAGATTGCATCATTGTGACAATGAAGACAACCTTGGAACATATAACATATAATTGTTGTAGCGTACTCACCACCAAAGTCAAGTGCTGTTGACCTAGAGGAATTCATACATTTCTTGCATGAAACACAGGAGAGAAGAATAATAGTGACTGGAGACTTAAATTTACCAGAAACAGACCAGAATAATATTGATTCAACAACATTAGTAAGAACACATAAAAATTGATAAACTGTGTGTAGACTCTAAAATTTATTCTCAGACAAAACAGATTACAGATATATTTATAGAATCTTATGCAAAGCAGTTTGGCTCCACAAAGGGGGTGATAAGTTGTTCTAGTGACATCCAGGTGACCTCTGATGCTGAAATCAAATTGCATTATTTTGAAAAAGAATTATGCAAACTAGATCCAAATAAAGCATAAGGAGGAGTCTGAATTTGTAACAGTGACCTGAGAACACAGCTACAAGAACTTGCAGTACCATTATACCTATCATTTACTAGGGCGAATAAATATGGGGAGATTCCTCAATACTGGAGACATACTTTTATTAAACTTGTGTTTAAGGGAAAGGGGAGTAGGACAAATCCAGAGTCATGTAGCTCATTAAGTCTACATTCATGTTGTAAAAATGTATTTTATTTATTTTATTTTACATTTGTTAACCGGGAAAGTCTGACTGGATACATGTCCATTTTCAGCAGAGGCCCTGGGAGAAAAATTCCAACATCACATTACATATACGAGAGAACAAATAAGCAGCCTAAACACATATGATCTCTATGAAGGAAAGACTTATGAGCAAATTTACAGTAATTATTTACAAGTTTTTATTGTATATATTACATACAATCCCATACATTTTTCAGTTTTGCTTTCCCAAGATGGGCATCAGTTTAGTACAGTATATGTCATTGAGTTAGAAGGAACATATACATTATTTAACAAGTATACCAGGGGATACAGGTGATCTCTGATAGAATCCTTGCAAACAGTACAGTGGGGAGGGTTAGCCAGGGGTATAGCATGAACAAAGCCAGCTGTTTTCATAATGAGTTTTCAAGAGTCTTTTGAAATGGGTAAGAGAGGTGGTAGAGGAAATTTGGCTTGAGAGTGAATTCCAGGTTCTGGCAGTAGTGCATGCAAAGAGAGATTTCCCAGCATCGTTTCTATGTTTGATGACATGTATGAGGTTTTGGTTAGTAGATCTTAAGTTCTCTAGTGGTGACGTAGGGCTGTATTAGTTGCAGAAGTGCTGGGATTTTGTCAGGAAGGTAGTAAAGCTTATGTGCTAATGAGAGTTGATTGAGTAGGAGTAGGTGAGGCAACTCCAGCCAGTTGAGTTGCTTGAGGGATAGACAGTGGTGAGACCTATAGGAGGCGTCAGTTGCAAACTTGGCTATCTTGTTGTAACAAGATTCCATTTTGTTTAGTTCTGTATGGTGGAGATTAGTCATGATGGGGAAGGCATAAAGGAGGATGGATAAGAGATGAGTTCTTGCTATAGTGTCTTTAGTATGTTTAGTCATGAACTGTTTGTTCCTATAAAGGAGACCAAGATTTTTGTTTACTTTCTTGATTGTTTGTGCTATGTGTATGTTGAATTTTAGGTTATTGTCTATTTCAACACCTAGCAGGTTTGTGTGTGTGGTTGGGGTGTTCAGAGTATTGCCAGTGGCTGATATGGTAAATTCTTTGTTTAGAGGTGGAGATCTACCAGGGCTAAAGAGCATTTGTTTGTTTTTTTAGGATTAAGTATAAGTTTAATGTTAGTGAACCATGCTTCAGCTAAAGTAAAGATATTTTGAGTGAGGGTTTGAACTTCCTTTAGAGTAGGGGCGGCACATATAATAGTGGTGCCGTCTGCGTATTGCACTACTGAGGCAGAGAGGGAGGAGGAAGCTATCTGGTTTGTAAATAGTGAGAACAGCAAAGGACCGAGGATGGAACCCTGTGGGACTCCTATGGCTACTGGTAATAGGGGGGACAACTGGTCTTGCCATAGGACTGCTTGCTGATGGCCTGATAAGTAGCAGTTAAACCATGATATAGTGGAGGAGCTCATGTTAAGGGTGGCTAGGGTTTTGAGGAGTATATGGTGGTTGACCATATCAAATGCTTTAGATAGGTCTAGGAATATGGAGGATACGAATAATCATTTGTTCCTGTGGTAGTTGACTATGTTGGTAAATGAGAGTAACGCTGTGGTGGTGCTATGGAAAGGTCTAAAGCCTTGCTGGGATTTGGACAGTAGATTATTTACTAGGTGTTTCATTAGTTGAGAGTGAACTACTCTCTCTAATATTTTTGACAGTGGAGATAGAATTGCAATTGGGTGATAGTTTGTGAGTTCAAGAGAGGTACCTCCCTTGTGGAGTGGAATAATATGTGATATTTTCCATGTGTCAGGAACTTTACATTCTGCTATAGACCTATTTATGAGTAGAGATACGGGATAGGCTATAGCCTCTGCAGTTAACTGAAGGAAGTCTGCTGGAAGATTGTCAGCAGTTGGTTTTGCTGGTTTAAGTTTTCTGAGGAGTTTGGCTATCAACTTAGTGGGAACTGGATGCAGAGAAAAGCTGGCGGGCAAGGTTAGAGAACTGGGGTGGGTAGGTGTAGTTGTTGGAATGGGACCCCTGGCACTCTTTTGGATGTTGGCAAGGGCTTGGACTATATTAGTAAAGTAGTTGTTATACTGAGTGGGGGTGTCCTCCAGGTTGTTTGGTAATACAGAGGTAGGGGTAGTGGGTTTCCCTGGGTGCAGTAAACTCTTTAATGTGGCCCAGAATTTTTGGGGGTGGTGAGCAGCATATTTTTCCTGTGTGGATTTGTAGTAGTTGGTTTTGTCAAGTTTAATTTGCCTTTTGGCTTTGTTGCAAAGTTCCAGATAGTTTTGTCTCAAGGTAGTGGTTTTGGATTTCTGGTATTGTAGCCAGGTTTTGTCTCTTTCTTTCATTATACTTTGCATCTTTAGATAGCCATGGGGCATAGTTAGATCTGACTCTGATGGTTTGGGAGGGTGCATGATGGTTTAAGATGTTTAGGAAGGTTGAGTTGTAGTATTGCATGGCTTCATCTAGGGGTAGTTGTTTTAGGGAGGTCCAGTTGCAGCATTTTAGTGTGTTTATTATTATTTATTAGATTGTTGGCTTTGGGGGACTTTTTGTTGTGCACTACTCTGAGGATGGGTTGGTGAATGTGGTGGGATCTGTTCCTAATTAGATAGGTTGTTTGATGGTCACTCAGACTGTCTGGAAGACAGCCTGACTGATGTACAAGAGTAGGGTCAGATAGCAGACTCCAGTCTAGGACGGACTCATGTTTGGTTGCTTTGTCAATTCTAGTTGGGGTAGATATAATTTGGGTGAATCCATGAAGGTTAATGTAGGCAGAGGGATTGTGGTTGGTACAGTCAGACCAGTTAATATTAAAATCACCTAATAGCATGGTCTCTTGTGGAAGAGCGGTTGTTATCCAGTTTAGCAAGTTTTCCATTATAGTAATATTATTGCCTGGAGAAATATAGCCACCTGCAATGATAATGTGTTTGTTGGTATTTAGTTTTAATTTGTCAAGAATTAGCTCTACACCTTTGATTTCCTGTGAGTTACAATCTATTTGTTCTATAGTGAGATGATTTTGGAATAGTATTGCTACTCCACCACCTTTTTTCCCTAACATGTCTCTACATATAATGTTGTAACCAGGGGCAGTGATCTCATTATTGTGGTGTTCTGGTTTAAGCCAGTTTTCAGTTAATACAGCAATTTCAGGTTTGTGAACTGCTAAAAGGGCATGAAGGTCCTGAGTTTTGTTAAGTATGCTTCTTACATTCAAGTTTAATAGGAGGAGAGATGAGGTAGGCCTTACATATATGGGATTTGATTGATTTAAGTTTGAGTTGGTTGATGTATTGGGTCCTGGATTAGGGTGTATGTCTCCACAGCAAGTGAGTTTTTGGAAAAGTTATAGATAGAGTTTAGTTAGTTTGTGTGTTATTTTGATTTGTTTTTGGGAATAGTGAGGGCTACTTTTGTTTGTTTCCTTACTGTATAAGTAAGAAAAAGGTTTGACGGAGGTAAGGTCACATGGTGATATAGGAAAGTTTATTCATTTTATTGTACTGGCAAAGGAGTCGGTCTGACTTGTTGGTGGGGTATTGATATAAAGTTTTGTGTGGCAGGAGGTAAGGAAGAAAAGAGTGAATAGTGCAAAGATGGTTAATGGGTATAGTAAAGGTTTTAGAAGATGGGTATTGTGTGGGGAGTACATGATATGAGGTAATTGGAGAAGTGGGAGTAACTAGGACTAAATTGTTAAGCTGTAAAGGTTGGATGGTGGGAGAAAGTGTAGTGTGCAGGGTGTGGTGAGGTAAATAGTAATGGGATGTTATAGGTGAGATGAGATTGGTTAATTAGGTGTAGAAGTTGATTGGTGGGTGTGGCTAGTAACTATAAGTTTAAGTGTTATGGGGTGGGTGGGAATGGGGGTAGGGTAGGGGAGTGAAGTGAGCAGGGCAGCACAGTCCCAAGGGTGAAGCAGTTGTTGAAAGAAAGACAATCAGTGTGAAGATAAGGTACTCCATATAGGAGATATGTGCAGCTTGGTTTAATGGGGTGGCCTTTTATTTCTGGACAAATCTATGGAGAGGGATTGGACAAATCTATGGAGAGGGATAGAATCAGCTGTTAAGCTGGGAGCAAGTCTAGGGAGATGAGTGATGAGACTATGGTATAGAAAAGGGAGGCTATGTGACTGAGGTAGTAGATAGTGAACTTGTGTGGGAGAAAGAGGTGAGAGTGGGGACCAAAAAGAGAACAATAAGGGGTTAAGAGTGGGTATTCCTGAAGGGGTCAAGAGAGAAAAGGGACAAAGCTAGCAGCGTGAGTGGTAGGTATAAGGCTAGGTATGAGGATGGGTAGGTTGGAAAGGCCACGTACAGGCCTGCGAGAGCAGGGTTAGTGTGTTGGTGGGGAACACAGGGATGTGCGTTAGCTGACCAGGGGCAGTAGGTTTACCAAAAGGATAGGATTTACAGTAGTAGATGTAGATACAATGTAACATACATTATTCAGTCACTACACTGCTGCTGGAGAGGAACTTCAACTGATGGATCAATACTCTTTAAAAGGGAATGGGTATTCTTCAAGGCTGGTTGGGGTTAGACAATGAGCCTTTTTCTTTTTTTTTAGGTGCTAGGGACCTGTAAAACAAAGGTAGAGAAAGAAGATAAGGATGTGATAGATATGCAAGGTAGTAATGACAGTAGGATGAATATAGGATGAGATTAGGAGGGAGTATTGCTTAGAAAAAGAGTAATTGCAGGGAAAGTGATAACAGGGTGCAAGAGATCTAAGAAGGCAGTAGGATGCTAGTGACTCTAGAAAGATAAGTGAGATGAGCAATTGACATAGAGAAGAAGCAGCACAATGAAAATACATATCATCATTCAGTGAGGACATAAGGAGGGCAGACTGTTGTAGCTATAACAATTGGACAGTCTTAACTGGCCGGACAGCGATGGTGTTGAAATGGCACCTCTGTTAGGCACAGTTTAATAAGGTAAAAAACCTCTGGTCTGACAATGCTGACTGAACAGTCTAGATACAGCAGGTAGTAGGGTTTAGTGACTAGCCGGTAGTTCTATTAAATACAGATAGAAACAACAAGGACAATTAAACATTTACTGGCAGTTATAACAATACATCAGTTAACAGTTTTTGCCAGTATTTTAATCCTGAATTCAATACTGAAGGTGTCCAGGCGACTGTCTAGATATAGCAGGTAGCAGGGTTTAGCAACTAGCAGGCAGCTCTAATAAATACAAATATAAACGGAAAAAAACGACTAAACAGGGTTTAGCGACTAGCAGGGAGCTCTACTGAATACACATAGAAACCAAAACGAGCGGGTAAACATATTCAAGCAAATGGTTCTCGCCAGAATTTTAATCCTGAATTCAATACTGAAGGTATTCAGGTGACTGTCTAGATATAGTAGGCAGCAGGGTTTAGCCACTAGCTGGTGGCTCTGTTAAATACAAATATAAACAGAAAAATAGCTACTAAACAGGGTTTAGTGACAAGCAGGCATCTCTGTTAAATATGTATAAAAACAGAAAGAGTGAGTTAACATATACTGGCAGTCTAAAATATGTCAGTTAAGAGTTATTACCTGTATTCCAACTTAAATTTAACACAGAAGGTGTACAAGCGACTACCGGCCTTTAGATGTTGGGAAATGTACTTACCTCAAATGGCTGTTCATCGACTCAATATCATTGAACAGACCTGAAAAATAATGGAGAAGGTAATATTGGATAAGTTATTGTCAGAACTGGAAAGGCTGCAACTTGAAACCATATATCAGCATAAACATGTTGAAAACAGATCTATTACCACCTCTAACATGATGTTCTATAGCAATATAATTACAGCTATGAATGTGCAATCGTGCTGTGATGCAATTTATATTAATTTTAACTTCAGCATTTGACAGGGTCATACACAAAACACTGATCAATAAATTAAGGCAACTAGGTATTGCTTTACTCTTGATAAGATGAATAGCTGCATGGCTTACTAATAGGACATGGCAAGTATCATACAGCAATTGGACAGGTGAAATTCTTTGTTACAGTCAGGGTGTCCCACAGGGCTCTGTCCTAGACTCATATTTATTTAGATTTTATCTTTTAGATCTATCTTTTTCATCTGAGGTGTTCTGCAGTCTGTATGCAGATGGCTTGAAACTGGGTAAACTGATTAAATGTGTTACAGATAGGGCATGTCTCACAAAGAACTTGACCATTTAGGCATAGAAGAATAATATGTTGATAAATACATAAAAAATTAAGCATATGAGATTTGGGAGACATAATTTGGAAGGTGAATAAGGGTGATTGAAACTGTAGTTTCGTTGAAGGACCTGGGTATATGGGTAGATCCAGCTTTGAGTTTTTCTAATCATGTCAACCAATTGGTTAATGATAGTTATATAACAATAGGCTGTATAACAATATTTGTAAAGTGTAGGAAATCAGAAATGATGAAGTTATTATTTGTTTGTTACATTAGACCCAAACTTGAGTATGGCATAACAGGGTCTATATCACTTCATTGAAGTTTACTTACCTCAAACGGCTATTAATTGACCTGACTTCATTGAACAGCCCTTCATCAAATGTTCACATCAGCGAATGTTTTTCTCAGGGAAGGAAGTCACTTGGCCAACATACAGAAATTTTCCATTTTCCCCACTGTAGCACAATCTCAGAGTTGATATATATATATATATAAGTAGGGGGGGGTGTGATGTACTGTGGCATGTGTGTAGGTAAGTATGCTGGCCAAGTGATTTCTTCCCGTGAGAAATATGTTCACTAATACGAACATTCGCTGAAGGACTGTTCAATGATATTGAGTCGATGAACAGCCATTTGCGGTAATTAAACTTCAATGAAATGATGTAGACCTGGAATAACAATACAGAAACCTTATAAGAAAACAACCACAAGTAAACTGGAGAGAGTACAGCAGAAATGTACCAAGGGCATCCATGGATGTGAAAATTTAAGTTATTATGAAAGATTAAAATATCTCAACTTGTTCAATGTCTCATATAGATATTTAAGAGGAGACCTTATTCAGGTACATAGGGCATTTAGAGATAATTACCTCAAGGAATGTTTGGGGTTATAAAAAAGTATTAGAGAATCATCAGACAACCTATGTAGAAGATTCTATAGGAATGAGAAGTGTACTAATTGGTTCTCTGACAGAACAACTAATGCATGGAATAGGCTACCAGATTACATTAAAGGAAGCACTAGTTTAGATAATTTTTAAAAACAGCCTGGACACTTATTATGGGAACAGCTGTTTTGGTATATTGGCAGGCTAAAAGGGCATTAATGCCCATGCGTGAAATATTTGTATGTCTGTATGTATGTATTATCCAGGAAAAATCCCAAAGATGGTCCCATTTGGTGGTGGGGTTGTACCATTAGGCTTGAACAGAGAAGATGACTGATTTGTGGTAAGATTTACCTAGGGATGAGGAGACACGGGGTGGGGTATGTGCAAGGACTAGACTGATAAGGACCAGGTCAAGGATATTAGAGCCTGTAGTGGTTAGTTTTACAATTTGCTTCACTGAACTGATGTAAACAAAGTATAGGAAATACTAAGTATATCCAATTTTAGGATAGGTGTGCTTATTAATGCTTGGGTAACTAAAGTCCTCATACTAAAAAAGTAATTGTTTTGATATTTAAGCGCCTCAATGATATTAAGATAATTTGTATGATCTTTGGGAGACAATAATAGGAATCTGCAGTAAACAATAAAGTAATAGTTGGATTTGTAATGGTGATTTGGATCTAGAGGAGAAGCAAGTTAGGATCATGAGTAATTTAGCACGAGCTGATGGTAGTTCTGACAAATGCAGATACTCCCCCGCAGTTATTGAAGAGTCTAAAGGTGTGATAGGTGCTAAACCCTAATACAGAGGTAGCACTATCATTACACTGACACCATGCCTCAGTAACTACCTGCATATGAATGTGTTTGAGCTTCAGGAGGGCTTCAAGTTCTAGCACCTTTCCATGTAGACTCCTAGCACTGAGTAGTGCCACTATGCTGTTATTTGAATTTGGGTTTGGGTTTCTTTGTGGAATGTCCAGTAGAGGGACTGTGCATAAAGAGGCACTATAGGGGCCCTAAAGGCCTGGTATGAGAGGTGTAAGCCATCCAAGAAGAAACAGAAAGTCTTATCTACCATGTCATTTCAGGCTGACACTTACAGGATCCCCTTAAAATAACACCAACTACTTAACCAATTGTTAAAGCCAATTGTCTTGATATCCAGGCAGCATTCCTGGTGAAGGCAATATTTGTGCATTTTTTACCTCTAATGCATGTATAATAAGTCTAAGATGTATCTCTGCATGTTGTTCTGAGTGGGGTACCTCAAATTATTTACTCCCACATGGGCCACCACTAGGTCATAACTATATTTGTCTGATTTAAGGACCCTAGGGTCCTTGTGATATGTTTATGACCAGCAGCTTGGAGTCACCTGTTCTTATCCATTCTGGGGGGTGTAGAGTCTGCATGCCTAATTATAGAGCCATCTCTGACTAAAATAGTTCCCTTTGTGGAAGTATATTTAGTGCAACTTATGGGTTTGGGACTACTTTCCAGGTGAGTCTTGGGTGATCTGTGTGGATTTGCAGTATGTATGTATGAATGGAGAATAATTAAATGTTGCTTTGTGTGCTGGAGGCTGGTATCAGGTGAAAAACCTGACTTTACCTTTCGCAATAATAGGTCCTTGAAAAGCCATTTGTGTTATAGAATTGCTGATTTTGTTAAGTTTCCTAGGTCAGAGAGAATAGGTACTTATGCATGCAGAAATTGTATGGCATGCAGACATATACACAAGGGAGAACCTTTTACATATCCCAGTGCAACAGCTATGCACAACATGAATGAAGGCATGGACCACACTTTTAAGTTTTTAGTACTTCAGGCTGTAGCTGCTAAAAAGAGAGGGGGAGACTTTAAAATAATATTGAATTATTAGTTAAACAAGAATGGATTTTGCGATTCCATGCTGACAAGCCTCCAGGCTTGAACAGCATGGTTTCACTTAAACCCTTTCTCAAGGCAAAGCCACTGAAGCATTGATTTTATTGTTTTTAAGAGTTGCTATACAGTGTTCCTTTAAGTAAGCCATGTTTTAATTGTATGATGTCATAATTAGTTTGATTGTTTTAGTATTTAAATGTGATGCTATTTGATTGATTGTAGTCTGAAGAAGCGGTGTATCCATGAAAGCGTTTACTCCATTAAATGCTTTTGTTTTTAGCCTTGTTACAACCAGTGTTATTGTTTTTTCTTAGTACTTTTTGTTAGTACAAGCGGCTGAATACTGTTTACCAGTGTATAAGATAAACAAACATCCTACAGCTCTGAGGACAGTTATACATACCCATAATAAACATTTAGAAATATATATTGCTCAACAAACCTTATAAAAAGAGATTTTTTGTTTTTGAAGAAACATTACCAAAACATTTTGGTGGGTTATCAAAAGGCATGGCATAAAAGAATACATGACATTTAAAATTACTAGACTGGCAATAAGGGTGGTGCTATGTACTTAAAAAGACAACTGACACATATATTTTTATTTCATTTACTTTCGATAATGAGATAGCTGGTCTGGTTGAAGACCCCTTTTTATCCGTGATCTGGACACAAGGGTAAGACAGATAATCAGAAGTTCAAGTATTACAGTGTTGGGTAGCATTGTTTTAGCACATTGTGGACAAAAGGAATGGGGGAGAAATATCTGAGGTGCTCAGGATGGGTACTAACTGCTTGGCCCAGGGATATTTGAGATGGTAGAAGATGCAGGATCAGCAGGAGAACAGGGCAACATTAAAGTAAAAATGGGGAGCTGGAGTTGTTAGTCGACTGGAGAGTTAGGCACATAAGGATAGAGTGGGCCTGAAGATGAGTAGGTAAGAGAAGGCCTGTGGACAGAATGAGGTGGGATAAATTATTATGAAGAAAATGCAGAGGACAAGATAATATGGAAAGAAGTTGCAGAGGTGTACAGGTAAGTGAAATGGCAGAAAGTAAAGTGACAGGAGAAGGTGTGAGATACAGCCATGAAAGGGAGAAGGAAACCAGTGTGGAAGGAAAGATACAATAAAAATCTGCCTAAGCAGCAGAGACCTCCAAAGCAGACACCCAAGCAACCGCTACCCCAAAACAAAATATGTGCAACACATAGCTCACAAAGCCAGTGTGCCGAACAGTCACAGCCCTTAAGGCTAAACAACACACCTGATACATTTGTAATAGGTGACTCTATCATCAGGCACACTGACGTCCCGCTCACCAGGCTGAACAAGGAGAAGGTCACGGTGAGCTGCCTGTCAGGCGCTAGGATCCGCCACATAACACAAGCACTCAGGTCACTCCAAGGCAAGTACAAATATGACTCGGTCATTGTCAATGCTGGTGTGAATGACCTGAGATGTACCTCCCTGAACTACATGAAAAGAGACATAGAGGAGCTCTCTGAGCATGTAGCCCAGGCCGGTATGACCCTGACCTTGAGTAGCATCTTACCCTCACCAAGAATGATGCCACAATATGAAGACAAGATGATCAATTTCAACAATTGGCTTAAGTATTGGTGTCATTCAAAGGGGATCCAATGCCTGTCAGCCTGGGATGACATGCTCGACAAGCCACAATGCTTCGCTAGGGACAGCTTGCACCTGTCACTCCTGGGCTTTCGGATATTGGCAAAGGCTCTTGCTTCCCTCAATAGTGCCTTTTTTAGGCAAGGCTCAAAAGACAAACCCACCTCCATAGGTATCACAAGGGATAAGAAACTAAGAGTAATGCTATTCAACGCCAGAAGTCTAAACCTCAAGATGCATGCACTCAAAACTCTCCTTAGCATGGAGAACATCGATATCTGTGCAGTAACAGAAACCTGGTTCAAGGCTCCCGAGAGCACTCCAGCACTACCAGGTTATACCTCATACCATGCTTTTCGGCCCCAAAACTTGGACCGAACCACAAAAGGAGGGGGAGTATCAATATTCTTCAAAGATACCCACACCTCCAGGTTGGTGGCACAGCACGAAGCATCAGAGACTATCCATGTGCAACTAACAGTGGGTAAAACTGCTTTCCAGTTTATAGCCTGCTACAGACCACCCTCCCAAACCCAGGAACCCCACTCGGCCTTCCTGAGAACACTGGAAAATATGAAGGTCTCTCCAAACACCATTATATTGGGTGACGTCAACTACCCAAACATAGACTGGGAGCATTACTCTAGCTCCAACACCCTAGGCCAAAGGTTCCTAGAATTTATAAACTCAAATGCTGTGGAACAACTTGTTACCACTCTCACAAGAGGGGAAAACATACTGGACCTGATCATCACCAACATGGGGACTCTATGCTCCAGACCAGAAGTGTATCCCTCACTGGTAAGATCAGACCATAAAGTAATCTCACTGGATATTCACATCCCGACCCCACCCCCTGCCCAGAAAACCACAGTGAAAAACTTCTCTAAAGCAAATTTCGCACTCCTCAAAACCGAGGTGGAATCCTTCAAAGCCCCCGAGCCTGTGGAAAATACGGCCCAGACCGCAGAATCCTTTATAAACGCATTCTATGAACACCTTCAGGAATGCATGGATCATGCAATCTCAAATAAAACCAAGACCCAATCCTCCAAAGGCAGACGTCTTTTCTGGTGGACCCCAGCCATAAACAAACTATACAATAGAAGGAGGAAGCTACTACATGATAGAGCAAAATCCCAAAAAGGGAAGTCATCTCTGATCAGTATTAGCAAAAAACTATGGGCACTCATAAAATCGTCTAAGGCCAGCTTCGAGAGAAAAATTGCACAGTACACTAAGGATAATCACAAGGCTTTCTTTAGTTATGTTAGGAACCTGGGTGGGAATTCCCAAATATGCTCAGAATTAGTCCAAAATGACAAAAAATACATCGAACCCACAGACATTGCCAACATCCTAGCTGACAGGTTTAGCGCAAACGTCTCCCCCCCCCCCACAAAAAGGGCAAATATCTATCCCAGCAGAGTGCTTCCCCCCTGACATCTCAGATGCTCATGTAAGAGCTGCCCTTTCCAAAGCAAAAAACACAGCATCAATGGGACCAGACAGTGTCCCGGGCTGCATCCTACATGAACTCCAAGAAGAGCTAAACCCAAACATAAAACTACTGTTCAATCTCAGCCTCACTACAGGATATGTACCCAAAGAGTGGCGTACAGCAACAGTGGTCCCTCTCCACAAAGGTGGTGCCTCAATGGATACGGAAACTATCGCCCCATAAGCCTGACTAGCTTGGTCTGCAAAGCTATGGAAAGGATCATCATGGACCTCATAAATAAAGATATTGGGGACCTACAGACACAGGATCCTACCCAGTTTGGCTTTGTTAAGGGCAGATCCTGCCTCTTAAACCTGGTAGATTTCTTTGAAACAGTCACCAAGGCCATTGACGAGGGGAAGGTGGTCCACACAGCCTACCTGGACCTCGCAAAAGCCTTCGATACAATACCCCACTCGGGCAGTATGGATAAGCTCACCAGCTTAAATATAAACCCCTATGTCACTAGATGGGTTGCAAACTGGCTCAAGGACAGAACCCACATGGTTAGAATTGCTGGAGCCATGTCAGACTCCAAACCAGTTACAAGTGGCATCCCACAAGGCTCAGTCCTGGGACCTCTCTTGTTCGGTATATATTTCTCGGAGGTACAGGCCAATATGGAAGGACTGTGGCTGACCAAGTTCACAGATGACTGCAAACTGGGCGCCATAATCGACTCTCCAGCCGACACAAGCATCCTCCAAAAGGGCCTCATAGAAACAGACAACTGGTGCCAGAGCCATGGCTTCAAGCTAATCGCCAAAAAGTGTATAGTCATCCCCTTTGGCAAAAACAAAGTGCCCACAAATTACCACATAGGTGGTAATCCATTAAGAACAGAAGAAGTAATTAGGGACCTGGGGACCCAAGTTGATAGCAATCTCTCATTTGACAACCACGTGGCCAAAGTGGTTAGAAAAAAATTTTATATAGCCCACCTAATCATGAAGGGATTCACATCTAGATCAGGGGAGATCATCGTGCCTCTTTACTCATCCCTCATCAGGCCCATGATTGAGTACAATGTCCCTTTTGGGATGTACCTTACCAGACACGTGCAGCAAGTGGAAAGACCCCAAAAGTACCTCACCAAGAGGATCAAAGGGCTCAAACAGATGCCATATGCTGCCCAGTTAAAGAAACTCCAGCTCTACTCAGTGGCATACCGCCTGCTCAGAGGCGATCTGTGCCTGACGTATAAAACCATGTCCAACCTGGAATTAATGGACATGCTGCACCTCAGAAAATCCAAATCCCATCGAGCTACTCGCTCGAGAGACTTGAACCTCAGTACTGAAATAAATAGGACATGCTGGAGGGACAGATTCATAACCCAGTGGCTCCCTTCACTCTGGAATAAAATCCCAGTCCAGGTTAGGCAGAGTCCCTCATTGACTCTCTTCAAGAGGAATCTTGATGAGTGGATGGGAGATCGTAGGTTTAACCCGGGTATCACTTCTGTGTCACTGTTAGACAGAGGCACAATATACTAACCTCGAAAAAGGGCATAGCAAAATTAATTTAAAATGGGTGGCGAAAGCCAAACATACTCTGGCTAGGCTTATAAATGCCCTAGGGCAGATAGCCTAGTATGAACTTATGAACCTATAAGAGTAGTGAAAGGTGGTAAGGGGGAGATAAAGTCCGAGGGGGGAAGATAGGAAGTGACTTTGCAAATTAAGCAGGAAGGAAATGGGCAGGTAAAGAAGGAGGGATATCCAGTCAGATGGAAGAGGTAGAAGACAAAGGTTACAAAACAGTGGAGAAGTCTTTCAGGAAGAGCACAAGAGGAATGGTGACGACCTTACATGCACCACAGGAAGGGAGGCAACTAGCACAGTCAGTAAGAAAGACTGAGAATGGCACAAATGGAGGTGGAAATATTACAGAAAATGGGGGGTAGTAGCATAGGGCAGGAAGTAAGACTATCACAAAAGGGTCAGGATTATAGGAAAGAAAGGTAAGACCAGTTGTGTGAGGAAGTGAACAAATGATAGCCAGGGCTGACGGGTGGATGTATGCTATGGTGATCCATGATCTCTCAGAGGAAACAGCTGAAGTGGCAGCATGTTGTGACGGGAAAGTGGCAATGAGATGTCAGGAGAGGGATTTGGTGCCTCTGATGGGCAGATTTTCTTTTGCACATGTACAAAGGTGGCAGTGAATATTTGCCTTTAGACAAAATCTGAATACTTTAGTTATGCTATTTTATTGTGTGGACTATAAGTACCTTCACATTTGGATGAACCAATTACTGATGGACTACTTGATTTTTTTTTTCTAAAAATGGGACATTTTTTTGCTGAGTTTGTTAGTCTGCTCTTTGGCTGTTCTGTTATTATTTGCTCACTGATTCTTTCTTTCTTTCTTTATTTTGTATTTCTTGTTCAGTCATTACTGAAGGCCTGGTCATTTTGCACTTTTGTGGACTGTTATCTGGCTTTATCACTGATGCTTATTGAAGACATTTGGAGATGTTCTGAAATGTGTTCTTTGGTGGTCACCTTATGGGACATTTTTGCTGTAGTTTGAAGAAGCTCCTTACCATCATTGGATTTTCTGACATTGTCCTGGAGTTGTCTGGAGTTATTTATTTCAGTCATCATTTGAACCAGCGAGATATCCTGTCTTTATGTCCTGCATTTCATCCTTATTTCTCTTGGTTTGGAGATGTATGATATTTGACACTTGAAAGCAATCAATATTGTTTCATGACCAGACTGCACTGTCAGTCAGACCTGATGCAACAAGTTCAGTCAAACATTTATCAATTTGTATTTACTTTTTATAATTTTGGTACTGTTTTCAGAGACCATATATTATAATAACTCTGTTATAAGGGTCAAGGGAGGAAAACTTAGAATTGCTAAGATGATGGGAGGACTTAGACAGACCAACTCTAGGCAAGGGGCAGATTCCATCTTACCTGAGAATGGACAGCTTTGCTTAGTGCTAGGTTGGAAATATGCACCTTAATGATTCTAACAATAAACTGAGATGGAGGGGGGTGAGGGCAGCAAAATTAGAATGGGTCAGTGTTTAGGTAGTAGACAGAAGGTAAGATGAGATGCAAGACAGCAGAAGAACAAACAAGAATGACTTGGACCATAGCTAGGTAGTCATGTTCATCAATGGAAGCAATCTCTGTAAGAAGGTAGGGGTGATGCAA
Organism: Protopterus annectens; assembly: GCF_019279795.1. Classification (NCBI taxonomy): domain Eukaryota; kingdom Metazoa; phylum Chordata; order Ceratodontiformes; family Protopteridae; genus Protopterus; species Protopterus annectens. The sequence goes on from NC_056729.1 coordinate 1,243,181,627, forward strand.
GTAGACACACAGAAGGGGAGGGCTGACATTGCTTATGTCACAGGAACAAGGACCAATGACAAGAAGAGGTGGGAAATGGAGGTGCCTGCATATTGGTTGTTCAGGAATGACAGATAAGGCAGAAATAGGATGAAGTAGCATCTGGGCCATGTGGCCACTTATACCTTGGCAATATCTACCCTTAGACCTTACTTCCTTTTTCCAAGGAGTGATAGGCCAGTTATACCAGGGGTGAAGTTATGCATGCCCATCCAATTTCTAATTCTTTCTTAAAGGTAGATAGTTTATAGTATTGCTTGATTTGGAGAGGAAGTTAAATCCATAGAAGGGGCAGTCAATGTGTGACAAATCTTTCCCTCCACAGTGATTTGTTTATTTCTTTAAGCAGGTTCAGATCTATGGTTTCTAGCATTTGCTGTCAATTTGATCTGTGCAGGAATAAGAGGTCTTAGACTGCTGGATCCCCTAATGGCCCAGATGGCAAGATGGTAACCCCCTAAGCAAGCTATAGGACACTGAATACAGGGACAAGTCTCCAGTCTTCTTTAGCAGATCCAGTTCTTTTCGATCCACAATCTTTTTTTAGTCAGGAATATATGAGATTTATTCAATTGCTTGATATGCTTAGTAAGATACATTTCAAAGGGAGCATTGCATTAGATGATGGGCCTTATAAGTGCAGAATTTAGAGGGGAAGGACTTCTTTGACTCTAAAGCAAATACCCTTTGTGATTAGCTGTACCAGACAGAAGTATTTCCTGACCACTATTGTAACATGATGGAGAAGAAGTAGTTAGTCTACCATGTTCTAAAGTCTCTCACAATGTCTTCATTTTGTAGTGGGGTGTTTTGTAAACTATAAGCTGGGTGGCGGGTTTGTTTGCCAAATGCAACAGTACTGCATTTTTATTGTTTAGTTTTAGCTCATTTTTAGGGCACCAGCTATTTATATGTGTAAGTTTCCTTTGTAGCTTTTAGATATCAGAAGGGGATTTAAGTACACCATCCAATTTACAATGATCTACAAACCGTGTTAACCAGAGTCCCACATTTTTGATTTGTTGGTCAACAAAATATATTCCAAGTATCTGAGGTCCTAGAAATAATAATCCATGTGGCACCACTATGGCTACATCCATGCTGTCTGAGGACACAACTGCTGCACTCACATTGTGGGTTTTGTCCCTCAGCCAATTCCTCATCCATCTAACTATACGTGGATCAGTTTGGAATGTATTCAGCTTGTTGATGATATTTGCATGTGGTATGATATTTAATGCCTTGATTAAGTCTAGGTATGTTGTATGAACAGTGTGAATATTGTCCACAACTTGTGTTACCCTCTGAAGAAAAAAATTAACCAGATTCATTTGTCAGGATGTACACTTAACAAAGCCAAATTGTTGGGGGTCACATCTTATAATTTTTTTTATACTGTAGTTTATCAGGACTGTTATGACCTGTTCCATGGCCTTACAGATAAGGGTCATCAAGCTAATGGGTCTCTAACTCCCAGAGTGCATGGTGTGGCCACCCTTATGGAATGGCATCACAACTGCTATGTACCAAAACCTGGGAACAAAGTCAGTGGATAAGCTAATGTTGAATAGCTGTAGGAGCGAGTCTACCAGTGCATGTTTAGAGATGTTTAGCAGACAGTATGGTATGTTAGTAGGTCCCATAGAGGATGCATTTTTTGTTTTGGAGAGTACTTTTGTGATGATACGAGGTTTGAGATCCTTAGGAATATGTGTTTTTTGCAGTATCCAAAGTAGGTAGTGCCATTATGAGTAAGTAAAAAATAATGTTGGTTGTTAGTTAATAAATTCCTGATGTAAGTTAAGAAGGATTTGTAATGATAACCATTTTGAAATCTCTTGACCTGCTTTGGCAAGGTCTGTGATATGGAAATCAAATGGTTGAAAAAACATATTTACTTATACTGAGTCAGAGATTGCCATTTTTCAGAATATTTCCTTTTCTTCGAGGTATGATGATCTTGGAGTAGGTATGTATAAATTCAGGGGTGAGGGGGCAATCCCCCCACATCTGGTATATACTCGGGCTTGCCCCTGTAACAAAACAAATGTAAAGGAGAAGAGTGATGTTTGATATTTGCTCTTTTTCAGCAGTTGTTTTTTTTTTTTTTTTGTTTTTTTTTTTTTGTAATTTCGGGACTCAGTAAAGCAGTCTTAAGATTTCAATAGGATTCATTTGTAATCATCCCAAGCTTCTGATGCCTGTCTAAGTTCATGGGAAGCCTTTGGTTTCCTGATTGTATTTTTCAGTAACTTTTGATGCTGACCTTGATTTGTGGGATTTTTAGTTCTGCTATATATCCTAATGAGCTTTTTCCTTTTATTGTAATACTTATTTATGCATGTGGACCACCAGGTTGGTTTGTTTATACCCTTCTTTTTGTTTAGTTTTGGTAGGGACGGACAGATTTATATAGTATTCTAGGTGAGCACAGAGTTTATTTGTGTAACTATTAGCTGTGAATACATTTTGAGGGTTAATAGTTATACCTGCATTTTGAGACTTCATCATAGAATAGTAGGAGGTTTGTACAATTGAAATCTTTGAATCCTTTGATCTTTGTATCTGCTGGTTCAGGGATTTTGAATGAGAAGGTTATTAATTTATAGTCAGACATGACTAGGGATAGGTATATCAGTGCCATATTGCATATCAATGCTATATTTGTAAGGAATAAGTTAAGAGCATTTTGCCCGGGCTCTTTGTTTTTTTTGTTAAAGGGTTTATGGAATAAATACATTTTTAGCTATAGTCTAAATTTGAAGTATGGGTCTCACAGTTTTTTTGTTGGATAATTAAAGTGTCCCAGGATGATGGAGTTTTTGTGTATATGAAGTTCTTCCAATGTATTTAATAATGGACAAGAGGGTCCTGTAACATGCAATGATCTGACAGTTGGCTTTATTTAGAGTAAGCTGAACCTCAGTAAGTTGGTTTGTGGGTCTTTGGGAATCTACCTTGAGATAATGTGGTCTTTAACAGATATGGATACTCCACTTTAGTCCCCACGGGATCTAAAGGCATGCCAGGTGCAAAATTATGGTATGAGGGTACATTCTGGACTTTTAAATCATGTTCAGTGAAAAGCACACGTGAATATGTCCAAATTACAGGAGGGTTTTAGGGTCAGGCAATTTTTAATATATGCCTAGCACTGAGCAGCTCCATATTGGTACTGTCTGGTGCTTTATTCCTTATATTTTTTAGGTTGGTAGCTCCATTAGCTGTACTCTGCCTAAACAGAAACTATGAGGCAGCGCAGACTTTACCAGTATGCAGAAGTCCTGAAAGGAGAGGTACAAGCTGTACTTGGCAAAGCAAATACGGCTGTGCTGCAGATCATCCCATGCTGACACATACTGGATCTGCCTTGAATGGCACCAGTTATTGATCCAATTGTTGAAATCAATCCCCTTTTCCTTGAACCTTGGCATCATTCTTGGTGAAGGTAGGATTCTGCTCAGTAGTTGAGTCTTTTCTGCATTTGTGACATACATGAAGAACTCGGAAATGTCTCTCTGCATATCCCTTAGGGCTTTGCATGCCAAGTAAATTGCACCCACATAGACCATCACCATCTCATACTCATATGGTCTTGCTCTCTGAGATTTTGGCACCTAAAAGATAACTCACCATCACCCTACTTTTGTCCAGTCTTGTGAGAGTAAAGTCTGTGTGTCTCATTATGGAGTTATCAATCACCAGTACATTGTTATTAGCAGTTGGTAAGAGTACAGTGGCAATATATGTTGTTGCTTTTAATTTCTGCTGAGACCTAGTCTTGTTAGATGTTCGAGACTTAGGAAATACTTTTTTTACACCCTGAGTATATGACAACATTCCCTTTATTTGTGTGGTGGAGGTATGTGGTGCTCACATACCATATTTTTTTGTATGAGTGATGCCTTATTTTAGTTAAATATTTGCATCACTTTCACGGGTAGTTTGTGAAGGGGTAAGTAATAGTTCATTGTCCCTGAGCATCAGACAGTTGCTACACTGCCTTAGTATACCATGTGCTATGAGGCAGGCAACTGTGGGAAGACAAGCTGGCTGACCTTCCATTTTGGAACAATCGTGTAGAAAATTAGGGATATAAAGCTTATTTGTAAAGTACTTTGTTTGCTATTAAATGCTTTTTTTAAATGAGAACAAAATATTATAGATCAATAAGTTCCAAAAACACTTATAGTATAGTAAAATGTCAAGTAAAAAAACACACCTCATACATCATTGCTTACTATGATCCTGAACAAAGAAGTAACAAGTAACATAGAGTTGTTTTGTAAGTCTTGTAAAGAATTTAATGAAGGGAACATGGAAGTTATTACTAAGTTGTTAAAGACAGTCTTGGAAAATAAAATATTTATGTTCAATGAAACTATCTATTGGCAGAGGCATGATGTAGCTATGGGCACTTTGTGTGCCAATAGCTACGCCAATGCTGTACTAGCCATTTGGGAAGATGAGTTTATTCTAAGAGGGAGACACAGACAACATATTCTGTATTACTGTAGGTTTGTGGATGACCTTTTTTTGTTATGGGGGGCACAGGTACAGTTTACAGATGTTTTTGACTACATTAATAACTCTACAAATTACTTAAAATGTTCAGTGGATATGTCACTTGAAGAAGTTGACTTTCTGGATGTTAACATTAAAAAAGATGTGGAAGGGAGGATATATACAAATTTATATAAGAAAGAATGTCACTGTGACAGTTTCGTGCACAGAACCAGTATGCACACTCCACATATATTTAAGAGTGTAGCACATAGGCAGTCACTTGGAGCATCAAGGCTTAATGCAAGAACAGAGGGTTTTGAACAACAAGCTGAAAAGATGAGTCAAGACTTTGTAGAGAGAGGTTATCATAAGGATGAACTTAATAAAACTGGAGATATGGTGGTTGAAATGAGGGAAAACACAGCTAGACCATATTTTTCTAAAAGGAATAATATGTCAGTACATACAACACATAAAAAGAAGACAGAAAATAAAATAAGATTTCCTCTATTTTATTCCACTGATGTGAGGCTGTATAAAAATATAATTGAGAAGCACTGGGAAAATTTGATGACAGATAAAGAGATTAGTTCCTTACTAGAACCTAGACCAAGTTTTGCACATAAGAACATGCACTCTTTAAGATAAGACTTTGTTATTTTAAGAATGAAAACATAAGGAAAAGAGATGAATAGACTTGTCCATGTAGGAGATGTTCCATGTGTAAATATATAAGTAGCAGTAATAAGTTTTTACATCCTGACACAGGCAGGGAATATGTATTTAACATTTCAGCTACATGTGCTTCAGAACATATTATTTATTTAGCCCGATGTTCAGTATGTTTTTGTTTCTATGTGGGAAAAACAGATAGCCCTTAGAGATCGTATCAAGGAACATATGTACCAGATACAGAAAAAAAGTGATGCTAGTGCATTATCTAAACATATTAGAGTGAATGACAAGGGCGGCCACGGTGGTGCAGCGGTTAGCGTTGCCACCTCACAGAAAGAGGTTCTCTGCTTTGATTCTCAGCTGGGGTGCCTTCTGTGTGGAGTCTGCATGTCCTCCTTGTGGTCACGTGGGTTTCCTCCAGGTGCTCTGGTTTCCTCCCACATCCCAAAGACATGCTGTAGGTGGATTGGAAACTCTACATTGGCCTTAGGCATGAGTGTGTGCATGTGTGTGCCTTCTGTGGAAGGTTGGACGCCGGGCTGGCAACTCGACACCGTAAAACTCCACTGCCAATCATGAGCGGACAGGTGATTTGCTGTGGTGACCCCTAAAAAGCTGAAAGAAGAAGAAGAAAAGTGAATGACAACACACACAATTTCACTTTTTTATTTATAGGTAAAATATATGACAACATCAGAATGGGGGGCATTAGAAACAGGACAGAACAGCTTGAGGCAAAATGGATTATAAGACTGAAAGCAGATTCTGGGCATGGGTTAAATGACAGGATACCCATAAGACCAAAACTTAAAAGCAAGACCATTGAATAAATGAAATGTTAAGTCATTTTATGACATGCTTACTTACATTAAGTATTAGAGATTTTTAACAGTATATGTTTATATTTGAGCACAAGTTTATGTTTGTATATTTATATGTGCATTTTTTATATAAGTATTCTTTATACATGTGTTTTTTATGTGTTTGTTATGCATTATATTTTTTAGAATTATGTTTTCATAGTGAAGGACTGAATATTTTTACTTAATGAAGGATGTTTCTTTAAGATGATTGTGACTTAATTAGTTGGTTCAAGGTATATAAGATACATAGTAGACAGCATGCATTTGTATCTGAAGAAGCAGAAGTTATCTGTGAAAGCACTTATGCATCTGTGGTTGAATAAAGAAGAGTTTTTTACTGGAACTACCTGCCATTTTTTAGACTACAAGTGTTTTACACTTACAGTATAGTAGTTAACTATTGTAGGTGCTCCACAAAAGTAGAAACCACTTTCAGTAACTGAACTTGGTCCTAAATAAAGAGGTAACCAAATGACTCCATGGTATTCAGCTAAGAAGTAATATACAATCCATGTATTAAAATATGGGTTAAGCGCATTCGTCCAACTCCAGGACTTCTTCAGAACTAACAAACTGTAAAAACACCAGCTTCTTATACTCCTTCATTAAATCCATTATCCAATTAACTGGTAAAACAATTAATGAGTCACTTTTTTAACCCTTTCATCAATATAATAGTTAATACATTTCGTCCTGAAAACATACATAAAAACATTATTGCTTGTTCAAAAACACGTAACGCAAGTAGTGCGTATAGTACATAAAAACTCATATAAATGTAAATATATATAATAAAATAAAAATGCAAGTGTGTGAAAATAAAAATGCAAATGTATGAATAATCCATCAGACCAACAAAAAACATTCACAAATTAGCTACCCTCATTTTTAACACAGGGTTAATAGAAATGCAATCGTTGAGACCTGGGTTTTGCATAGCATCCAACCTAAACTGTCAGAGGAGTTCCTTATATTCTATTGCATTTTCCCAGGCTCCACCCCTGGCATTCACCGGAATTATTTCTAAGATGCATAGGCACCAGAAGCTGTTGAAGACTGAGGGGGGGGGGTGGAGGGTGAGAGGGCACTTAGTGATCTAAAAAGGGCAATTTTTTATAACTATTTACTACCACAACATAGGTTTACTTGGAGGACATTTTAAGCTTAGCCAATTCCCTTTTGGTGCTTGAATTAACATTTTCTGATTGGTCTTACCTATCCCATGGCTGATAATTGTATATTAGCCCTAGTGAGAATAACTATAATCATAACATAGATAATTTGAGGGGACCCATTTAAGGGATGCAGCATTTAGGAGCTGCCTCTATCCATTAGTGGCATGATGATGATGTAAGAAGTTAGAAAAATATGACTATGGAAGAAAATGGGTAGAAATGGACCCTAAACCCACAAAAAGTAATTTCAAAAGTTCTTTGTACAAAGCACCTCCAAGACTGCAGAAGGTGTTACTGAATCTTTAAAAGTATGAGCTGACAGTAAACTACACAAACCAGATATGATGAGAGACGAGTACATCATATTTATCAGAAAAGCAAGAAGAATTGTTTGAAAAAGAACTAGAGATTCTTTGCATAATTCCATAATACCTTTACTTTCTAAGTAATACTCTTACTGGACAACTGAATTGTTTGAAATTCCATTTACATATCCCTACGGCATTGTTAATTAAGTCTAATCAATAGGAGTATAAAAAGTATCAGAGATTTACTGCTAACACTTTAAAAATAATATTTGGTAACAGAAATTACAGCAGGAAGTTGAACTAAGCAAAAAAAGTTAGTTTCTTCTTTTTAAGGATATAAATTTTAGTCAAGGCTTAAAGATCAAATTAAAAGTAATAGCACCTAATCAAATGAGACAAAAAATGCTTAGTTAGTTATAGGATACTTGGAAATGGAACAGAAAGGTGCAAAGAAAGAGCAAGACATTTAATCTATTGGCCAAGAATATCAGCTCAGACAAAATAAATAGTGCAGAGCTGTTGTGATATAATAAATGTATCCACAAAAAGCACACACTGCACCAAATGATGAATTTCAGGTAGTCATCCAATAGAGGCTGTCCAATTCAAAAATCCACAAGTCTCAGCCGTTCGCTTCAACAGTTTACTAAAAAACACACAACACAAAAGATATCAGATTAACCTCTTTCATCTCTTATCCAGAGACTTCATCAGAATCAAATACTTAGTCAAAATAGTAACATTTAAGCTGTGCCATGTATCTCTCAAATGACGGAATGTCTTTCTTCAATATACTCCATTGTGCTCCAATTTCTAGAATGTCCCTAGCTAATATAAGTTGTTGCTTTGTAAGTTTTGATCCTGAAGTAGGCAAGAAGTTCAGTTCCAAAAGAGTTACAATCTACTCTGATGATTTTACGATACTGCCAGACATTAGTGAAGAAAGTTGTTTCAACGTGATTTATTTTTCACAACTGCTGCTTGTAAGAATAGAACACTGTTGCTGTCACTTTCTGATCAAATCATACCTTTGATATATATATATATATATATATATATATATATATATATATATATATATATATATATATATATATATATATATATATATGTGTGTGTGTGCATATGTAAATTAAATATATTCTTTATGTATTTCACTATGATGATATATCGATAGCATAATAGCTGCTATACAATTCAATAGAGACACCTAAACAGATATATCTCTAAGTGTTTAATTAATTAATTATTTAATTTAATTTAATTGAATGATCAATTTATTGGTTCCAAGTGATCTGAGTTGATTATTATTACTACTATAAATATGTTGGGACATTTTATATATGTATTAAAGTCTGAAGAAGCGTCCATTGGGGCGTGAAAGCACTTACTCCTTGCAATAAATTCTGTTACTTTTGTGATACCTGTTCCAGTCATGGTGCTCTCATTCATTTTTGCTTTTTTTCCTTTGTAATCAATTCTTCATCCTGGTTAGAAAAAATTAACCTCCCGGTTTCTAAATTGTTTTTGTATTAGAAAAAAAATGTACTTTATTTGGCATGCAACTCGTTTTCAGTAAAGTGACAGTGAGAATAGTATCAAAGTTTATAGTACAGCCAGAAAACACACACACACACACACACACACACACACAGGAAATGCAGTAATGGAGCACAGCCTTATGAAATGCAGTAACGGAGCGCTAAAAGCCTTTCCCTTAATGTGGGTGTTGAATCTGGCAGCAAACTAAAAGCCTTTCCGTGGGTGTTGACTCTGGCAGCAGGCTTCACTAGTGTGCGCTATCAGGAATATAGTTTTCTGCGCACTTTTGTGTTTAAATTTATATTGCTACCATGCTACACAAGTATGAGTCTTCCATTGGGTCCTTAAACTCCATGTCGTTACAGGAAAAGTGGGGGGTGCCCCCTCCCCCTCACTCTATGGTTCCTGCGCCTATGCTAAGATGCCAAAAACAATTTTTTTGAACCTTTTACATACACAAGAATGCCTGTATAGTGCATTCTTATGATTGCCTCTCTTTATGTCATACAGGTGTTCATAAATTCTTTTTGACAATTTTCTGTCTGTTTTCCCTATGTAAAATGAGTGGCAAACATTACAGAGGGCCAAGTAAATAAGACCAACAGTGTTGCAGTCCCCTTTCCTAAAGGTAAATTTTGTACGAAAACAGCTGTTCAAAATGACATCTCCCATATCAACAATAAATTGTCAGTAATTGAACCTACTACATTTGGTGGTCCCTTTTTTATAAATCTCTGTGCCCTTTTCCAATATTTCCTTCACATTGTTCACCTTGTGAATAAAAACAGGGGCACTCCCTATCCCTACATGCTGAAACAACTCATCATCCATTTGCAAAATTGCCCAATTATGTGAATAACTTTTTTATTTTGTGGTTAATTTTATATATATATATATATATATATATATATATATATATATATATATATATATATATATATATTATTGTTAAATGAATCTGTATCAATTGTGCTATTCTGACCTATTTTACCTAGAAGTTCTGGTTTACCTAATATAGAAGGAAATGTGTTTCCCCTATTGTCCTCTACTTCCTTCCTAAGGAAAGTTAGCATGTCCCACAGGTACCCCATGTCCAAAAACATAGATGTCATTTTTCCCAACTCTTCCTTAAACAGTTTCTCATTCAAGTGCAGCTTAGCTGCTCAAATGAGTTGCCCTTTAACTAGGTTCATCTTACAGTATCCTGGGTGTCCACTGTCAAAATGTAGGAAACAATTGGAATATGTTTCTTTTCTATAAATACTAGATGTCAGTGTCCTGTTTTGTATTCTAAGGTGAATATCCAGGAAATGTGTGTCATCCTTGTTGTAATTGCATGTAAACCTATGGAATGTTGTAGTACCTTCTAGGTAACCCATAAATGGTACTATTCCAGTAGGGTTACCCTTCCATAAAAAGAACATATCATCCAAAAGTCTTGAGTAGTTCAACCATTGTGTGGAATATACATAGTTCAGGATAAACTTTTTCTCCCAGCTTAACATTACAATATAACAAAACTGGGGGCACATGCTGCCCCCATTACAACAGCAGCAATCTGTTTAAAGTATTCCCCTTCAAAGTACATAAAATTGTTGGTTAGGACTATCTCCATAAGATCAACCAAAAAGCATACCCCTTTCCATGTGGACATTTTGCTTTGTACGAGTGTCTCCTCAAATAGTTTTAACCTTTCCTGGTGGGGGATACATGAAAACAGATCAATTACATCCACTGTCAAAAAGTAAGTCTGATCATATAAACAGTTGGTGTCAAGTTTTGCTAAAAAGTCCAAGGAATCCCTTAAAATGTGTGTATATCGACTCATTAAAGGTTTTACGTTTCTATCTAAGTATACCGCTAAAGGGTACGTTTTGGACCCTTGCGCTGCGACTATTAACCTGTAAGATGGATTCTCTACACTTTTATGTATTTTAGGGATTCCAAATGCTGCTGGAATATTAGAGTTCCTGTCAACAAAAAATCATATATTTCTGGAGTCATAGTACCCAGGAAAAGTGCATTTTCCAAAAATAAATCTATCTTCCTGTGGGCTATGTTAATCTAATTTTTCAATACCACTGTGTAACGTGTATCCTCCAAAAGCATATTAAAAATTCTGCTAGTATAATTAGTGTGTGTCGCTGTCATTACACCTTCCCCCTTATCAGGTTTCATGACCCTAATAGATTTATCACTAGATAAATCCTCCAATAGGCACCGTTCCTCATGAGTTAGATTCTGGGGACTCCTCATCTTTTTCCCATATAATGTATAAAGGTCCCTCTGGCAGGCTTTTTCAAAGATCTGCAGTGCCTTATGGAGTGTGTGACTTAAGTGCTCTTTTTTTTAAATGACTGTGGTGTCGTCAAATTCACTGTGTCTCTGTTCAAAAAGGAAAGGTTCAATCCCTTTGCAAACAGGTTAAAGTAAGTGTAGTTAATGTCCCTTTCTGTGAAGTTGAAGATGTTAAAACCATTCCAACTTCACATTCTCCCATCGTATTTCCTTTACACTCTAGTCTGTTGTCCTCTATCTGTTGTCATGCTACCTGGTGTTCCATCCTTTCCCTCTGTCACTCGTTCTCCCCCTCCCTCGTGTTCTTTGTTGGGCCTGAGGTTAAAAATGCCCTCTTTCACTCCTATTCTGTATCCTCTCCAATCGTCTATGTTTTGGAGAATCCACAGCTCGCTGGTTCCAATCACCAGTCTCCTCAACCTCTAAAAAATCATCATAGTCATTAAATTGCTTGCCGCAGGTATTACCTCTGTCACTCGATATACATTGTCGCTACCTCTGCCTTCATACAAGCCTACATTGTTATTAAATAAAGAGGTAGTGCCTTTAGCACAGCTTACTAATGGGTCTGGCTGTGATTAGGGTTGCTATAATTAAAACATTAATCGAAGTGCCTGCAGCTATTGAGTGCTGAATGAAAAAGAAGGGCATAAGATGTGAGACCAGAGAAGAGGAAGATCTCAAAACCAGGGCTATAGCAACGGTTTAACCAGAGTTATTAGCTAGATTTAGTGCTCTGGTAGTTAAGAAAGAGATGGGGAGAGCTTGTGGATTGATACAGTGTACCTTCCGCTAGGCACAGCAAAAGAGGAGGAGAGACTAAAGGAGAAGAGTAAGAGAAAAGTAGTTTTAATCTGCCAGGAACAACCTGGGAGACCGTCATAGATCTGTGATTGACAGGGAGTGAGAGTTGGCTGAGGTCTTGAACTATGAGGGATTCAGCCAACTGGTGCAGGACAGTGCCAGAAATGGTATCATTCTGGATGTAGCCCTAATTGATGCAGAGGATGTCAGAGACATCCAGGTTAAGGCACTGTGATATTCCACTGTAAGGTGAAAGTAGTAGGAAATTCTGAAAAGAAAAATGAAAAAGACAATGGTTTAGGGTTTTTGAAGAGGTAGTCAAGGATGAATTAAGAGACTGGGAGCAAAGTGACAGAGTGGACAAGTTAAATGAATGAGTCAGGGATGGAATATTCAGGACTGTGGACAAGAATGCAAGGAATAAGCAAAAATGAAAAAAAAAGAGGATTACTAATGCTGCATAGTAATATGTAGCCAACAATCACAACAAATTATAAGACCTAAAAGAGATGGAGAGGAGGGGTGAGGAGATAGAGGAGGCACAGTATGAAGAAGCTAACAAAAAGACAACGATGGTAAAGGCAGCAAAGGCTAAAATTAAAGATAATTAGAAGAAGAGCTCAATAAGGGAAACTTAGTAAGCACACAGGAAGAAAGAATGGAGGGAGGGTAAAACTAATCAAGCTGAACAAAGATGGTAGTGAATTTTTAAAAGACTGAGGAAAAAGCAGATGTGCTGAATGGATGCTGTTCTTCAGTCTTCATAAAAGAAAACAAGAGGAGGGAGCCAGGCTGGGAGGAGACAAAATAAGAAGAACAGAATAGGAAAATCAGTAGCTTGGCTAGCTCAGTCGGTGGAGCATAAAACTCTTACTCTCAGGATTGTGGGTATGAGCCCCACACTGGAAAAAATCCCTTTAGTTCCCATAGAGCTCAGTACTAGGCCCACTCCTTTTTGGCATCTATTTCTCTGAAATTAAAGCAAACGCTGAAGGTTTATGACCGACTGCATTTGCAGATGACTGCAAGCTGGGAGTTATCACTGACTCTCCTGCAGACACTGGCATTCTTCAAGAAGGTCTATCTCTGACTAACAATGGTGCTAAGCCATGGTCTTAAAATCAATACTTAGAAATGCATAATCATACCCTTTAGGAAGTCAGCCATCCCAGCTAATTGCCATGTTGATTATACACCCCTAACAGTTGACCCAGTGGTCAGTGATCTGGGTACGCACGTAGACAGTAGCCTTACCTTCGATCACTATGTGGCTACAGTGGTGAGGAAATCCTTTTATGTTGTGTAAATTATAAGTAAGGGTGTGGCATCTAGGTCCAAAGAGGTCAGTTATCTCAGTGTACTATGCCCTTATCATGCCAATCATACAGTACAATGCTTCCTTTGGTAAGTACCTGACCAGACATATGTAGCAACTACAGCAACCTCAGAAGTTCCTTGCAAAATGAATATAAGGCATAGCAAACCTGCCTTATGCAGGGCACCTTAAAGCCCTTTTTCTCTACTCAATCTCTTATAGACTGCTGAGGGGTGATCTACTCCTGGCTTACAAAGCACCCCCAAATCCCATACTTATGAATCTCCTACATATTTGTAAGTCAAATAGTACCAGAAATACAAGGTCTAAGGACCTGAATTTTGTCTGTGACACAAGCAGAACATGCTGGAGAGACAGATATGTGTCACAGAGACTGCCCCACTTATAGAAAAGGCTTCCCATCCACATGAAGGTGAGTTCATCTATTATCCAGTTTAAGCACAACCTAGACAAGTGGATGAGGAATAGGAAATTTATACCAGGCCTGGCATCCATGTCCCTTATGGACAGAGGTAGCTTATAAATGCCTGTCCCTCAATGTCCTGTTTGGATACAGGACATCATTATTCTTTCAGAAAAAACTTGGTTAGGCTTAGAAAGGCCCCCAGGTCATTAGCCTAGTAACAGTCTATGAATCTACCAACCTAAACAGTGAACAAACACCAACATAGAGAGGGAGGAGGTTCAGATGGAACTGGCTACTCTTAGGGAAGATACAACTCAAATGCCAGGTGAGATACCTCCCACAGTCATCAGAAATGTGTCCAGTGTGTTGGAAGGTCCTCTAATAGAGAAGAGATCTTTAGTAGGTCACTGAATAGTGGCAGACATGCCAGAGGAATAGAGGTCAATGGCTGTGGCTCCCTTATGTAAGGGGGTAAGTAAACCTAAGGGGAAGTATAGGCTGTTAACAACAGAGGTGGAGAAAGTCATGGAGAGAAGCCTGATGAGGAGCCTGGTAGCATTTCTTGAGACTAACAACCTCCAGAACAGCAATCAACATGGTTTCACATCCAGAAGATGCTGTCAGTCAAACCTGATCTAGTTTTATGACTGGGTACCAGGAGCCCATCTCAGGAGAGTACTGGTAAACATGCTCTGCCTGAACTTCAGCTAGGCCTCTGACTCTGTTCTGCATATAAAGCTGGTATGAAAATTGGAAGGACTGACACCAAAACACAAAAATGAGTAACCAGATAGTTGCATTCTTGAATGGTAGAACAAAGAGTGTTTTAGTGAGAAAGGCAATACTGACAGTTAGGAATGTGACTAGTGGAGTACCACAGAGGCCTGTCCTGGGTCCAGTACTGACAGTTAGGAATGTGAATAGTGGAGTACCACAGAGGCCTGTCCTGGGTCCAGTACTGACAGTTAGGAATGTGACTAGTGGAGTACCACAGAGGCCTGTCCTGGGTCCAGTACTGACAGTTAGGAATGTGACTAGTGGAGTACCACAGAGGCCAGTCCTGGGTCCAGAACTGACAGTTAGGAATGTGACTAGTGGAGTACCACAGAGGCCAGTCCTGGGTGCAGTACTGACAGTTAGGAATGTGACTAGTGGAGTACCACAGAGGTCAGTCCTGGGTGCAGTACTGACAGTTAGGAATGTGACTAGTGGAGTACCACAGAGGCCAGTCCTGGCTGCAGTACTGGCAGTTAGGAATGTGACTAGTGGAGTACCACAGAGGCCTGTCCTGAGTCCAGTACTGACAGTTAGGAATGTGACTAGTGGAGTACCACAGAGGCCTGTCCTGGGTCCAGTACTGACAGTAATGTGACTAGTGGAGTACCACAGAGGCCAGTCCTGGGTGCAGTACTGATAGTTAGGAATGTGACTAGTGGAGTACCACAGAGGCCTGTCCTGGGTGCAGTACTCTTCAGTGTGCTTGCTTCAGACATATCTGAGGAAGTAGAGCACATCATAAACCTCTTTGTTGATGATCCAAATATGATGATGAAAAAGTGAAGGATAGAGGAAAAGTCTAATGAAGGATTTGGAAAGGCTGAACGAATAAGCAGAAAACTGGCAGTCGAAGTTCATTGCAATCAAATGCAAAGTACTTCACTTGGGTTACAACACCCCTGGTGGGAAATATTAGCTAGGATGAGTGAAACTGATGACATCAAATCAGGATAAGCAACTAACTTTCAGTGTGGTGGCAGCATGATTCCTTGCTCCAAACCCAAGTGCCTTAACTTGCCAAAGTTTGGTGCCCTTCACTTTATTAGCTCATTATTTTTATCAGTGTTATATTACCCTTTTTGTATATGCTGTCTGATGATAATTGGATTAAGGTGTGGATGGTTTCAGAGTAATGCTAGCAGTATGGAGGCTTCTATCCTGATATTTCCATTGGCTGTCATGCTTCATTGGCAGAAAAATTGGATGCCCTCATTACTTGGGTGACTAAGCCTTGGAAGACACTATTGAACTACAATAAGTATCCATGAAGAATCAGGAGGAAGTAAGGAATTTTTTGACCAGTTTTTTTTTTTTTTTTGAGTAGGCAGTCACTGTGAATATGCAGCATATGAGACCAGTGAAGTCATGCTGCGCTGCCTTAATACTACCATCAATAAGCTAATGGCTAAAGTGGAAGATCTGGAAAACCATTCCAGATGTAATAACTTATGGATGGTGTGTCTGGCTGAGTCGACTGGCAAGGAAAATTTGTTCTCCTTTTTACAATTGTAGTTACTGACAGCTTTAAATATTCCTTATTTAATCAATCCTTATGCTCTCCCTTCCAAATCTTGTAGACCTCCATGCCACATTATAATAAACTTCCTTAGTTTTACAGAGAAAAAAGAGATTTTAAATAAAATGAGGGAGGGAAAGATCTGCTTGCTTAAGGGCCAAAAAGTACACATATACAAGGATTATTTTCCAACAATGATAGCTTGTAGGAAGGCCTTTGCCCCTGTGAGATCTTTATGTTACAGGAACTCCTTTTCTGTTGTGCGTCATATATGACCCTATCCAAGATTCTACTAATTTATTTCTTGAGATTTTTCAACAATTAGAGTTGAGCTTCCTGAGTCCACACTTGACAGGATCTTACAGTCCTCACAAATGCACGATAAAGCACAACACATAATTCAGAACAGAGCATTTGACGTGCAACTATGTGATATTGGCAGATTGGTAACTGGGGAATACTCTGATTTTACATATATTAACCTGCTGGTCACAGTTGTAGTAAAATTGATTATTGGCTTATCTCAAACCAACTCCTTCCCAATATCTCTCAGGTAGGAATCTTACCTTGTATGATAGCTGATCAATGTGTAGTACTCTTACAACTGAGTTTCCATCTGCCAGCTATGGTTATGTTGAAACAGTGGAGGGTGGTCCCTCACTCTGCTTTTGGAGGACCCTAGACCCTACCATATTTCCTTTATATTGGGAGAGGTGTACTACTTATATGAAGTCAAACCCTGAGAACAGTATGCCTATTTTCACATGATGGGAGCCCTTCAAGGGGGAACTTCATTCTATATATATGTATCCACAAGCCATAACTCTTGGGCAGCCTGAGTGATGTGTCATGCCATGAGTGACCAGGTAGCATTCTTATGGGAGTATTATGTATAAGAAAAGTGGATTTGATTTTGAGATTTAAATCTAATAAAGCAATATAAAACAGCAAAAGCAGACTTAGCATACTAAGTGAGGATAAAGACAAAATTACAGTTGAAGAGAACAGACGTAAAGACATGGGCCCAAAGCTGTAAATCTGGTAAATTATTATCTTATAAGCTTAAGCAGTGGTGATTGCATGTCTCCAGATCTGCTTTAAGAGTTGGTGGTTCACTTATTCAATCTTCTTTATCTATAGCAGAGACACTTAGAGGTTTTTACTGACAACTCTATGCAAGTACATGTACAGTACCACTCCCTCCCAGGCGAACAACAACTGGAAAGACCACAGAAATACCTCACAAAGAGGATTACTGTCCTCAGACAGATGCCCTACGCAGACCGTCTCAAAAAACTACAGCTTTACTCCATTGCATATCGCCTAATCAGGGGCGATCTCTGCCTAACATACAAAGCTATGTCAAACCCAGAGCTGTTGGACATGCTCCACTTAAAGAAATCCCAATCCCTCCGAGCTACACGCTCTAGGGACTTAAACCTTGCCACCACAATAAACAGAACATGCTGGAGGGATAGAGTCCTGTCTCAGAGACTTCCCATAGTCTGGAACAGACTACCTATCTATATCAAACAAAGCTCCTCATTAGCACTCTTCAAGAAAAATCTTGATGATTGGATGGGAAATAGGAAATTCACCCCAGGGATCACTTCTGTGGCTCTGCTTGACAGGGGCACAGGAAAATAATTTTCTTGGGTGGCAAAAGCCAGTGTACATTTTTTGGCTAGGCTTATATAGGCCCGAGGGCCAATAGCCTAGTACCTACCTATGAACTTACTCTTAGCTCCTGGTTAGGTTCACACCTATTCCCAGTAGAGCAGTTAATTACAGTTACATTGCATCCCATAACAGAGGAAGAGGTCAAGGTGATGTTTAAAAATACTTCTTGAGGTAAAGCTATTGGGCCAGACAGGTTAACATTCAACTGATGCTTAACTATACAAGAGTTGTTAGTTAAATCCCTTATCCAGTTGTTCAATCATATTTTTGTGACTAGAACTACACTGTTTTCAATGCAAGAATCAAGAACAGTACTTCTGCTCAAACCAGGGAATAACCCAACAAAAATATGGATGCTAAATTACATACAAAAGGTCTGTCAAATAAGATAAGTCTCTTATTGCCCTCTTTAATTCATGAAGCACAATCTGGCTTTATAAAAGGAAGCTTGATTACTAATCACACTAGAGCTCTGATATCTTTGATACTGAATGAATGTTTGTATTCTGGTCCTTCTGTTGATTTTGAGAAGGCCTTCAATGCAATTATATGACAATATCTCTGGGATACTCTAGCCGTTTATGACTTTCCACCAGCCTTTGTCAATTTATTGGCAAACTACTACTGGCATATTAACAGGATCTACAGCCTTTGCCTTTGGAAGGGGCACAGGACAGGGACGTCCACTTTCCCCTCCTCTGTTCCAATTTGCCATAGACCTTCATGTTTGGAAAATAGCTGACTGTACTGGTTTGCATGGATGGCAATTGGGTGCAGATGAAGTTAAAATCCTGATGTTTGCAGATTATTGCTTAATTTTAATTAGAGATCATAAAAAGGATGTGCCCCTGCTAACACAAATGTTTTCCAGACTTTTATGTTGTAGATAGGCTTACGGTGAACATATCTAAAACTGAAGTCTTATCCATTAACGATGCACCTACTAACGTAAGAAACAACAGATGGCAATTACCCTACAAATTGTGCATTACGTTTCCTACATATTTAGACATGGAGCTACATCCCTGTAGGGAGGCAATTGTAACACCTAACCTTGGTAAATTGTGGTCAGTTCTATGTTTCAGTCCATTCATGGAACAAGTTGCATGTGTTTTTCACAGGCAGGATTAATGCTTTAAAAATTATATTTTGCCCCAGACTTTATTATATTCTAAGGCACATTTCCAATTCCATCATCTGACCCCTCTTAACTAAAATTTAATAACTAATGTTAAACTTTGTATGGAACTCAGGCAAACATAAATACCTTCTAAGGTTCTGTACACTTTGAAGGCCAATGGTGGATTAAGTTTTCCCGTCATTAAGAAATATGCATCAGCTTTTAATTTACAAAAAATTTTCACTGCCTTAGGAGCAACTACATGCATGTGGGCTTGTATTCAAACTGGTTTTCTTAATGCTAACTTGCCTCTGGGCCTTTTATGGAATGATATATCTTTACCAGGGAAGTTGAAATTATGAAATTGTATGGATACTGCTTGTAGGGATAGTTTTTCTAACATAATGCTTGTGGCATCTCTTTTCTGGGTCTTAGTGACTAGAACATTTATGAGTACTTAATGTGTTGTAATTCGACTGTTTATAGCCTCCTGAAAAAATGTGAACATGCTTAGCCACATCTGACTCTGTGTAATTGATACTCTCTATTGCCTAAGGAACAAAAAAATACTTTCAGCTTAGACTTGTTATTTTCTCTTCCTCTAAACTCAAGGCTGTATTAGAAGTGAAGCTTTCTGTTATAACTGATATATTTGGCCTGTTGAATAAGGCTAATGGAGACAGTATTACTTTAATTAAAGCCTTAGAATACACTTGCAACTCATCCAACCAAAAAAAAAATAGTATCCTCAAACCAATTGTTAAGTTATTGTGAGGAAGACACATTGTTAGACACATCTATACTTTTTGTTTCTTTAAAGTTTCTCTCCCATTTTCCATTTCTTATTAGAACATCAGCATAACTTTTTCTGTAACAGGAATTGTTCACCCGACAAAGCTGTAAAAGTAGGATACACTAATTTTGCCCAATGTGACTGATGCCACTATTTAGCAGTGGACAGCTTACATATGTTTTGGACATGTCCAATAGTTTACTGAATCTAGGATTGTGTTGTTTTTCTGTATGAACAATACACAGGAGTACAATACCAACTGTCCACACGGAACTGATTATTAATGCAGTGTAGCGGTAACACCAGTGACTAGGAAGTTTATGATTACTACCTCTGTTGTGGTTGGACTGTTTATAGCCTCCTGGAAGAATGTAAGCTGCTATGATCCTATGGCATGCTTTCATCAGATAGCATATACAAAAAGGGCACTGATATTCTCTTTACTCTGTTGTGATATAGACTGTTTTAGTATAAATACTAGAAGAAAAGTACAGTTGTGTAAAATCTTACCACAACAGTAGATGTCCTCTTCACTGTTGCAGTATTCTTCACCTTAAAAATCTCCTGCCAAGGATAGCCCCAACGTCTGGTCAGTATATCAAAGGCTTCAGATCATGTATGCCCCATATGTCTCACATATGCTCCTCATTCAGGACATAGGGCATAAAGATGATGCATGAATGCAGTTACCCAGAAATGAATTGCCCGAGAAGAAAACAGTCTCATAGGACAAAGGAGGCCATGTACATCCAGAAGGAGAAAATGCAGATGGTAAAGGCTTCCCTTGGCCAGGAGGGAAGCCTAACAAAAGACAAAACGGGGGGAGGAGAGAGGGATCGAATACTACAACAGTGAAAAGAAGGACACCTACTGTTATAGTAAGATTTTACACACGTGTACTATGTTCTTCTATATCACTCTTGCAGTATTCTTTACCTTAGGGAGAGCACAGAAGCTCAAGAAGAGGATTTGGAGGTGGAAGGCTGGGAAGAGCCCTCAATTAAACTGTACAGAATGGCCCTAGCAAAACCTGCTCTGGCCCTAGAAACCATATCCAGTTTATAATGCTTAGTAAATGTATGCACTGAAGACTAAGCAGCTTCAAGGATGGAATTGGTTTCCAACCCCTTAAAGAAAGCACCAGAAGAGGCAACAGCCCTAGTGGAGTGAGTCTGACTGAAGTAGACTTGCCATGAAAAGACTAACAAAAAGAAATGGCCCTAAAAATCTGGGAGGAGATGATTTGCTTAGAAACAGCCAATGCAATGATCTGAGATGAAATGGAACAAAAAGCTGGTATGACTTACGAATGGCCTTATCCAAATAATACCAGAGCTTTCAATGCAAATCAGAGGTATGAAGGACCATCTTACTAGCAGACTGAGGAGAAGGAAAAAAGGAAGGGAGTTGTACTGCCTGATTCAGAGACAACTCCTTAACAGCCTTGGGCATAAAAGAAGGATTAGTATGAAGAGAACTTGTCCCTGTGAAAAACTAAAAAAGGAGGGATGGCCATAAAGGCCTGAAGCTCAGAAATCCTCCTAGCAGAAGTAAGAGCAAGCAATAAGATAGTCTTCCAGGTACAATGTTGCAAAGAAGCTGAACCAGCAAGCTCAAAAGGAGCCTGTGCTTTTTTTTTTCTAAAACAAAATTAAGGTCCCAAGGAGGTAGAATAGGCTTCCTTGGGATCATAAGATGCAGGATGCTTTTAAAAAAATGACTTCAAAACGAGAAGTCAGAAGAGGATTCAAGGCTATACAGGCAGAAATAGCTGACAGATGGGCCTTTACAGAAGAGTAGGCCAAGCCACACTGGAGCAACTCACAAAAATAAGAGAGAACCAGAGGGAGCCCCTCTAAAAAAGGGTCCTGATTATGACCACAGCACCAGAAAGAAAATCTCTTCCCTTTGGACTAATAAGAATTTCTAGTTTCAGGTTTTCAAGAAAACCTGCAACTAGAAAATCTCTTCCCTTTGGACTAATAAGAATTTCTAGTTTCAGGTTTTCTTGGCTTCTGTAAAACCCTGAGCACATCCTCAGAAAACAGGTGCGCAAATGGAATCAAAACCCTAAAACCCAAAGTGTCAGCTGAAGAGTGGGCAAGTGAGGATGGATGAGCGATCCCTTGTCCTGTGTGAGGAGGTCCAACTGGTTAAGCTGACTTCTGGTGATTGCTCCTGGTAAGATGCATTAAGAGGGGAACCAGTCCTGTTTTGGCCAAAAGGAAGTCACTAGCAAGATTTTTGGGGAATTCTGCTGAATTCTCTGCAGGACTCTTGGAAGTTGAGGAAGGAGAGGGAAGGCATAGAGAAACATCCCCTTCCAAGGAAAAGAAAGGGCATCCATCTTCCATGCCAGATGGCATGGCACTCTGAAACATAAAAGAGGGAGCAGCCTGATCAGATGGGAGGCAAAAGATCTACCTGAGGAATACCCCACTGATGGACAATGTCCAGAAACATGTCTCTGTGAAGAATCCACTCGTGAGCCTGTGTTTTGGACCTGCTCAAAGAGTTTGCCTCTTGATTGTGCTCTGAAGGACTATATACTACCTGAAGGGTTAACTGATAACTGGTAGCCAGATCCCAGGACTGAAGAGCCAGCCTGCAGAGAAGGCAAGACTTTGTGCCCCTCTGCTTGTTGACATACCTCATCACTGTGGTGTTGTATATGTAAACCTTTAGAGGGCCTGGAGAGTGCATGGGGTGAAAAGCCTGAAGGGCCAGAATCAGAGCTCTCATCTCTTTGAAGCTGATGTGATCTAACTTCTGATGGGGGCCAGAGACCTTGAACTTTCAGGTGACCACAGCAAGCCCTCCAACCCATGTCTGAAGAGTTGGTGAACAGTTATTGAGAAGGAGCCATAGGCTGAAAGCACAAGCCTGGGCTGAGGGAAAGTGGCTGAATCCACCACTTAAAATCCCACTTTAGACAAGGAAGGAGAGGCACACTGAAATCTATAGGGTGTCAATGCTAAAGCCAAACTGACTTGAGGTACCATTATAGCTACTGCATGTGCAGTCTGGCAACAGGGACCATTGAAATAGAAGAGGCCATGAATCCCAGGGCTTGAAGAAACTCTCCTTCTGGAATAGCAGGTAGAGGAGACTGAAATAAAGTTGTCAAGGACCGAACCTTTGGAGGTGAAAGATAGGCCAGTATCAGCACCATTTGAATCATGCAACCTTGAAAGGGAATCAAGACAGACTTTTGAAAATTGATAGTGGACCTCTGACTTCAGAGAAGAGATAGGTGAACTCCAGATCCTGTAATAGGCAATTGGGAGAAGGCGCCTGAAGCAACAGGTCATCTAGCTAAGGAAAAACCTGAATGCCTTGGAGACTGCAAAAGGCAAGCACAGGAGTTAGGTATTTTGTGAACACCCTTGGGGCAGTAAAGACACCAAAGGGCAAAACAGAGAACTGAAAATGAGAGGAGGAAACACAGAAATGTAAGCACTTCCTGAAAAGAGGGTGAATAATGTGATGTCTGGCTATATCTCAGCAGAATGCCACCAATTAATGTGACATCCCTTACTATCCTGGGTCAGTAACTAAGAAGTTTCAATCTTTACTAATGACTTCAATGTGAGACTGTTACTTCTTTTAGAGGAGTAATATTTCACCATTTTCCCCTAAGAGCACAGCAGGAACATGCCCTATAGTCTGGGACTGGACTGTATACTTCTGTCCACCCCTAATGTAACTCATTATTACACACGTCAGAGCAATCTGTCCCAGTTTAAGACATCTGATACACTCACACTCAAAGTAAATTTAAATCTCA
Organism: Protopterus annectens; assembly: GCF_019279795.1. Classification (NCBI taxonomy): domain Eukaryota; kingdom Metazoa; phylum Chordata; order Ceratodontiformes; family Protopteridae; genus Protopterus; species Protopterus annectens. Next base: position 1,243,205,252 of record NC_056729.1, read on the forward strand.
CACATCCAAACACTTCCGGGAAAGACTGTATCCAAACAATGACAGATTATTTAAACATTCTGTAAAACAGGGAAGTACTCAACATTTTAAAAACTTATTTACATTTTCACAATTAGACATGCTGGCATATAATACAAGTTAATCTGAGGATATGCACAAATCGCATGCCAGACATGCTAACACAGATGACAGTGCTTTCATTTTCTTCACAAGTATGAATATGAAGGTAAGCATCCTTCAGATGCAAGGACACCTGAAAAGCCTGGGGTAGTACCAGAGAAAACAGGGTTTGAAGAGTAAGAATCCAAAAAGAAGGAACCTTGAGAAAGGTGTTGAGCAAGGAGAGATCCAGAATAGGTCTCCAAGTGCCATCATTTTGAGGGACCAGGAACATCTTAGGGTAAAATCCCTTTCCTAATTGTGAAGGGGGTCAGGTTGAATAGATCCCTGGTTCACCAAGGACCTCAGAGAAATGAGGAAGTTTTTCCAGAGAAGGTTGGGGAATCCCTGTAAAAGGTGGGAGAGACTTCCACACCATGAAGTAACCCTGACAGATGACAGAGCTAACCCAAGAATCCAATGTGATGAGATGCCAGTTTGAAAGACAGAGGGAGAGCTGAAGGCACACTGCAACCTGGCTGAGGGGAATTAGAGGCAAGATATCAAAGAAAAGCTGGCTTGTCAAATAAAGGAGTCTTCGGAGCCACAGGAGCCTGAGAAGGCTTAGCAGGCAGAGCTCACCTACCACCCTTCCTGCCTTTAGTGGGCTGATGAACCTACCTGTGAATAAAAGCAGATCTAGTAGGACAAATATGTTTGAGGTCCTGCAAAACTTTACCTTTTCCCAGAAGAGACTTCAGGTAAAGAGAAGCCAATAATAACACCTTGTGATTGACCTAAAGGCAGCAGCTCTGAAAGATGCATCAGCAGCATCATATCTACACTTGACAGAGTATTGAGCCATCTGACAGGTAGAACCCAACACAGATAGAGCAGAAGATTTTGTTTCAGAATCAAGGAGGTCAGAAGTAATCTGACAAGCTTGGGCAATCAAAGCCAGAGCATATCTGGTCAAGTGCGTCTGGCAACTGGTGGTCTGAAAGGCCAAAATAGAAGCAATGCCAACCTTTTTGCCAATTTTCTCCATTGCCCAACTATCCTTATCTGTAGAACGGAAGCTTGGAAGAGGGCAAGAGTTTGGAAGGCTTGTATGAGGAGACTGACAGCACAGCAGCTTCAGCAGAAAGACACTTAACTGTGTGGCGTGAGTCTTTAAAAAAATGAAGGTATCACTTACAGTTCTAACAAATACTCATTGACGGAGGTCCAATATCAATACAATTGTATTTGCCATCATGTATGCTTCAATATAAGATATTTTGATACCTTGTATGTAGCATCGTTTTGGAATTATTAATGCAAATATGAACAAGCAATATTTGACAGCTAGAGGTGCAATAGGAGGTAACTACAGAAACTCCTGGAGGCATACTTGGCTGTAATGAGTTAAATAAGAATTTGCAATCCTCAGGAGCCCTGTAGAACCTGCTAGAATGGAGCAAGAGGCTGAGAATCATGACACTTAGAGGCAGCTATAAATCTGTCTAAAAATCAGCCAAAACAAGAAGTACTGCTGAAGGATTAAGAGTATCAACCTGAAGCAGCTCATAATACCTTTTCTGGATATCAGACACTTGAGAAGAATCCCACTTAAAGTAGTCCATCATTCTAGCTATAGTGTCTCCAAAAGACAATTCCTAAAAAGGAGACTCAGGAATAATGGACTCTTCTTCATCAGAACCATAAGCCAATGGTGAAGGCATCTGTGAAGAGTAAGACAATGACCCATCATCAGACTCTGATTCTTCATCTGAGGAAACAGGTTCCCTAGTTCATTTGGAAGGAGCTGAAGTCCAAGGGCAAGTAGACACAGAAATTCTGTGGGGAAGTTTCAGGGTCATTAAGGCATTAAACAGGCTCTAAGTAAACTCCTGCCATTCCCTTTGAGGATCCTTAGGGTATACAGCAGTATGCTTAGTCTTCTGCTTTTTCTCGGTGGGGACGACAGCCCTAACAAACACTGGAGGTTCCAACCTTTGAAGGGATTCAATAAGAATACCCAGAACTTCTTCACTGACCAGAATCTGGAGTATCCCTCTAGGGCCTTCTGAGAAAATTTACTTTGGTTCCTCCTTGAAGTCTGGAGCAGACACCTGCAAAGCTTCTGTGGGCATGTGGAAGGAAAGATCCATGCTGGCCTCTGAAAGGGTCAGGTCAGAGGAATCTCATGTAGACAACAGATGGCCTGTAGTGCTATTACCCACTTCTAGAGAAATATCCAGTGGAGGCTGGTCAGTTAAACAATCTGGCTGAGATTTCTTGGCTTTCTTCCTACTTGACAATAACCCGGGTTTAGAAGGTTCCGCCATACTACCCTGGGCTAACAGTTTAAGCCTCTGGTTATTCAGACAGACAGACAGACAGACAGACAGATAGATAGATAGATAGATAGATAGATAGACAGGTAGATAGACAGATAGATAGATAGATAGATAGATAGACAGATAGATAGATAGATAGATAGATAGATAGATAGATAGATAGATAGATAGATAGATAGATAGGGAAGAAAACCAGCTTCTTAGAGTCTTAGGCACAAATGCTTTACAAATGCTACAGGACGAATGATCGTGGGAAGTATCCAGACAAAAAAAGACACTGTTTGTGATGATCATTATGAGGAATATGCCTCCCACACTGACATTTTTCCTGGATGACATGAACTCTAGGTAACCAACAAAGAACAAGACCAAAAGATCAGAAAAAAGACCCTAACAGGGCACTTATCTGATGACTAGTTATTCAGCACAGCAAAGGGCATTCAGACCAATGAACAACAGTGTTGTATGGACTGGCGGCAAAGAGGTTCTAAGTAACTGCATTCGTACATCACCTTTATGTCCTACATCCTGAAAAGGAACCATACATGTAACATACAGCACATACAAGATCTAAAGACTTTGGTATACTGGCTGGTCTTTGGGCTAACCTTAGCAGGCAATCACTAAAGCAAAGAATACTGCAACGTGATATAGAAAGACATCACTGATTATGAAAATGATTTTATATTTCATTGGAAGAAAATTTTTCTTTTAACATCCAGTAGTGGAAGGAGGTAGGATATGTTTGGTGTATAAGTATGACTATGGTTATTTATATTTTTGCTCAGCCTGTAGCAATCTATTGTATATGTAGTTCATTGTTAGTTGTATATTTGTGTGGTTTCGATATGATGATGTTCAAATGAAATAAAAACAAAATTTGGAGAAGGACATGGGGTGTTAATCATACCTGGATTGGACAATAAGGACCAAACTCAGAGGGCAGTGACAGTGATAAACAGAATGTTGTTGCTATATGCACAGGAAGGTAGAGTCCAGATGCAATAATATAATGCTTTCACTCTACAGGGTCTTGGTCAAACTACACTTTGAGTACTGTTTGCATATCTGCAGTCTATATAAGGAAAAGGGCATCAGGTTTCTGCAAGGCATTCATAAGAAAACTGCCAGAAGGATCCTTGGGATGAACAGGAAGGAAAACAATCAGATGCTAGAGGAACAGCAGCTCTTCTAACCTGAGACCAGAAGAGACAGAGAGACAGAGGGCATGATATTGGTGTATACGATTATGTCAGAGAGCTATACAAGAGAAATTATGAACAGAAAGGACAGTGGGAGTAGGGGAGGAACAGGCCTGGGTGTCTGATAGTTCTTTTTCCAGACAGGGTTGTGGGTTTATGGAATAGATTACATGAATATTTGATGGAGGAGAGAATCCATATAGGCATTCAATGGGTGATGGAACACGTGAAAAAATGGAAAGGAGGAAGGTAGAGCTAGACAGGCTTAATATTTTCTTCTGACACCAACTAAATATAAAATATAAATGTATATGTGAAGTAAACATTCATTATATATAACACTGACATTTCTTGTTGGCATCATACAATCAACAGCTGACTTTCCCATTAGTGTTGAAAAATAACAAATTACTCTTGCATACATATCCAAGTATCTAAGCTTTATATTCCTACATTACAAACATTCCCATAATCACCGTTTTATTTGAATATTATATACATTCTGCAATACTAATAAAATATGAAATATGATGGATTACCTACCTATGACAAAGAATATCTTACTCTAAGTTGATACACACCCTACCATCTATCTGAACACACCAGTAGCCCTGCTTTTCCCTCCTGACTCCACACAACTGTTGCCATAATGTAATACTATAATGTGCTATCCAGGTGTAAACATGAAACGTTATTTGCCTACAGTACAAAAGCATACTACCCAAATATCCTAGCTGCTTAATATGTCTGAGCACTCAGTAAAGGCGAATGAACACTCTCCCCATGTCATCTTTATTGTTCTTACCTTTCTGTCTTGGCTTCTTCCTTCACTACTTCTCCCACCAGCAGAAAGTCACCAGTGAACTCTTACAAATCCCACTTTATCATTTCAGTCTGTGAAATTCCTACATTCTATCACCTCTCTAGATAAGCTTCATTTTAACCCTTTCAAACACAGCAGAAGATGGGGGAAGGAGTAAGGGATAAAACAGCAACATTCCAAAAGTAGATGGATACCAGCTGTAAATATACTATTCTCCTAATTTCCCATCTTTTACTACTCCACTGGTAAGTTTATCCCATGGGCACCTTTAAACTTCCAGGCCAGCTCTCTTTGGACCCATCTAGTTGTGCTTCTAGCCTGTGTGTTATATAATACTCCCCACCATCTTCTTATTGTCTAAAAGCTTCTCCCTTGATTCTTTCACCTGCACAGACTACCTCTTTTCTTTTGTTCTCAGTGATATTATCAAATTTATTGAGGTCATGCCATAAGGACCTCACTGTATCTCCTTTCTTTGAGATATTCTATCTTGCAAACTTTTTTCTAACCTTTTAATGCACCTTCATGACTCCCTTGTCAAACTTGTTGCTCTGAGACACTACATTGCCCTTAGAAAGCTATAATGGCTTTTAGTACAAATCTCTAAGGTTTGATTGTAAGGAAAGGTAAAGAAATGTCCATAGACCCCACACAAGTTATGGCAAGCTTCTGCACATACCTCTGTGGTTTGATTGTGAGAAAAATTAAAGAAATAATAACCTCACTTTTCCAAACTCTCACAAAAACTATAGTGAACTTCTGTGCATAACATTGTTTTGGCTGTGAGGAAAGTTAAAGAAATACCATACTAATGCCAGCCTCCACACAAGTTATAGCAATCGTCTAGGCACAGATCTGAGTAGGGATGACATTAGAGTCTATGGCAGAGATCCTTACTAAAGCTGCATCAAAATCTACTTATACAGCCTAGACCTCCAGAACTTCTAAGTGTTTAGATGATCAGTGATGCCTTCTATGCCTAATTTTTAAAACACAATGATTTGTTAAAGGGAAACTCAACTTTATAACTAAAAAAGTCTATTTTGTCACTCTATCTTTGTTTTTTGAGCTATTTTAAGACCTCAAAATAACTCTGACTGCTTCTTGTAGAATTTTAATATTTTTTCTGAAAAAACTTATGTGGTAAGGATTCAAAGTAAAGAAGATAAAGAAATGGACAGGTATGAAAGTGTGAGTGCAAAAGCACATGAGGTAAAAACATTTATTCTTATTAACAAATAGACATTTTTGGACATTATATTTGAGACTGTTTTTTCAATGAAATATTTTCTTGGAGAATATGAAAAAAAGAAAAACTGTTACCCACGGTATCTTTGTGATAAAAGCATATAACAGGGAAAAAAAGAAGATTAATGTACAATTTCAAACAGAGGTAGAAAGAGAGACTTTGAAAAGGCATTTGAAAGCTTTATGTAAAGAAACACTTGACAATGCAAAAAATTATGACTAAAGGGGGGTTATGGACTGGTCGCTGGGATTGTAATATTGTGTTAAAATAGAAAGAGAAAAAACATAAATAGAAGGAAAAGGGAAAAATGAAAATTTTAGAGTGCTTTCTGTAAATGTAAATAGTATTAATAATATAGTAAGAAGAATAGGAATTTTGGAGTGGTGCAATACATTTGAAGTAGATTTAATTATATTAGAAGACACAAGATTTTTAACAAATGAAATATTACAAACCTGGAAAATACATGGAAGAAAATTAATCTGGAATTTGGGAAATGAGAGATCTTCTGGAATAGCTGTATTCTGTAGAAATACAGTAAAGATATTAGTTAAATTTAGCAAAAATGGGAACATTAACCATCATAGATTTGAAATTGAAAGATCAAGTCTACTGAATTATAACATTGTATGCTTATACTAACTGTAAAGAAAGGGAAAGCTTATTTCATCAGATTTTAGATTATGTATATGAATATTATAATAACAGGATACTTTGATTGTAATTTAAGAGGCAAACATAAAAAGAAGGAAATGATATAAGAAAAATGATAGAAGTTATAAGATGTGCTAGGTCAAAACATTGGTACAAAAATTCATGGACTTACAAAAGGTGTATGTATCGAACTGAAACAGATTATTTTATAGTATCAGAAGGTTTAGTTACAGGAGAAGGGGAGGTAGTTGAAACAGGATTTTCTGATCATCTTGCAATATGGGTAGAGATAAAAGAAGGCAAAGAATATATAAAAATAGGAAAAGGAATAAAACAGATAAATGAGAAAGCATGGATTAAGAAGGAAAGAGATTAATAATACAGTTATGGAAAGATCATATTACTTTGAGAACATTTTATAAAAACTGGTCTGAATGGTGGTTGATATTTAAGGAGAAATATGTATTATGAATGTATATATTTTACCATTCATTCTTAAAACTGTAAATCAGATGCCTTCTCTGATATATATATATATTTTGTGAGACAGTCTGGTCAATTGTACATTGTCAATTGTGTATAGTACATTATAATTTAACTCAGTTTTTAGTTTGTCTTGGAGCTTTTCTCCTCGCATCTCTGCTGAAAAAGAGTTATTTTGCCCAGTCAGACCAACCCAGTTAACAAATGTTAAATAGAAATAAAATAACATAATAAATAAATATATAAAAAAATGCTTTTTTATAGTGGCAATATGGTGTGAGAAATGTAGAGAAATAAAAATGTAAAAGAACATATAATGAAGCATTGGAAGATTTAGAATATAATAATATTAAGGACTTTGACAATAAAAAAGTATTATATGGAAGAAATCAAGAAAAAATACAAAAATTGTTACATAAGCAAAGATATTTTTACAAGGAAAAAGTGAAGAAGTATTGAGTTACTTAAGCAGATTAGTAAAGGAAGATGCTATTGTAATGAGAGAAAAAAATGTAAAAGGAGAAATATAAAGAATTTAGGAAAAGTTTATGAATAGTGTACAAGAAATGTTTAAAGAAAAAAGAAAGTAGTGAACAAATGTGGAAAGCAAAACCATTAACTGAAAAAGAGAATAAAGAGTTGGAAAAGGAGATTTCTTTAAATGAGCTAGATAAAATATTAGGAAAAGTAAATATAAATTCAGCTGTAGGCCCGGAGAGAATAGGGTATGACATGTAAAAAAAAAAAGGCACTGGCAAAAAAATATAATTTTAAAGATTTTTCAATGATTTTTCAATGAATAGTTAAATTAAGGTTTTATGTATAAAATATGTAGTGGAATACTTAAATTATTTGAAAGAAAGAAGCTAGAAGACAATTAACAAAATGGAGAACAATAGTATTGAATAATAATGATTATAAGATATTTGAGCAAATAATAGAAAAGACATTTGAAACTAAAATAGGAAATAATATAAGATGGCATATACAGTATAAAGGGGAAAGGTTGTCAAGAATTATCAATGATAGAGAAATTGTGGATGAAATTATGAATAGAAAAAAAGAAGCGAAAATCATGAGAGGAGACGTTAATAAGGTATTTGATACAATTGGACACGGAATCTTATGAGTAGTAATGAAAGAATATAATGCAAGTGAGAATGTTAATAAATTATGTATGTCAGCATATGCTGATAATGAAGTAAAAATACTTGTAAATGGCTGGTTAAGCCAAGAGGTACATATGCAGAGTGGTACAAGACAGGGATGTCTAATGACTTGTATACTTTTTGCATTAGTTATGAATAGTATGTGAAATAAATTACAAAATGAAGGAAGCGGGGTATATAACACCTGAGGGGTTAAGAATTCCAGTTATGTTAACATATGCAGATGACATTATAATAATTGCAAAAAACAAAATTTGAATGAAAGAATTAATAATTTGCACAAATGAGCATTTAGAGATGATAGGGATGGCTTTAAATAAAGTGAAAAGTAAAGGTTTAGCTGATGTAGTAAAGATCGGGAGTATATATTTTACAATGAATGAAATTTCTGTGTTAGGTATAAAATTTGGGAATAAAGATGTAATTAGAATTCAGTGGGAAAAACAATAGAAGAAATAAAGCAAACATGTCTTTTCTTGGTCTATATCAGATGATCGAAAGCTTGCAAGTCCAAAGCGCCCAACTGCGAACTGCAAACCTTGAAAACTGACAACATCTAACGTACAAAAAAAAATACTAACTACCCAAAAAAAAAAATGCTCTATGCAGGGAGAAAGACCCCCTGCACCCCCCACACCCCTGCTACTTAAATATGCCGACTCTAATATTGCTCTATAGTGCAGTAAAGGGAAATCTTCCTTTCCCACACTCTATGGCGATCTCTGTTCTGCGGTTCGAAGTTGTCAGATTTTGGGGTTTGAAGTTTGAAGTTGTGAGCTTCGGACTTATCAGCCTTCGATGTTCCAATATAAACCCATCTTTTCTGGAGCACATATAAATTAGCGTTCAGAAAAAAGGCTTATTTGATAAATTCTGTACTGATGGGAAAAATAGCATACTTAGTAAGTGTGTTTAAGTTGCCAACAGTATTTGAAAAGGAAATATTGTATATTTTTTCATTTATATGGGGTTCCAGATTAAACCCAGTAAAAAGAGGTGTTTTGTATGTAAATAAAGAAGAAGGAGGTTGAGAGTTAATTAACCCAGTGCTATACCCTGCTTCATTAAATTTATACAAAGTTTTACAGTGGATAAATGAAAAAGATGAGAGATTAGTAGCAAAACTGTATAAATATAAGTATAATACATTTGGGGGCATTGTAAAAAAATGTAAAAGAGAAAAAAGAATGTATAAATGAAGAAATAAAATGTTGCTAAGACAAAAATATTTTTGTGGAAAATAAAAGCTGATAATATAGAAAAAGACAGAAAAGTATGGTATGAGACTGTAATGATAAAACATTAGTATGTAAAATCATGGGAAATTCTAACAGATGAAAAAAAATTAAAGCAATAAAAATAAGAAGCAAATGGTGCAATCAGAAAGTAGAATGTCAATATTTTTTATGGAGAATGGTAATAGATAAATTGCCAGTAAAAGGAAATATGCCATATAAAAGGAAAGGTGATAGAATATATTTACATTGTCAAGAAGAGGAAACTATGGAACGTGTTTTTGAAATGTAAAGGAGTAAAAATGTTATGGGGATAACTATGTAAAGAGATTTTTTTTCAAGTTATAAAAGAAGTAGATAAAATAAAATGGATATGATTAAATATGGATGTTATAAGAGTAGAAGTAAAGAATATGTTAAAAATGTTGTGAAAAGTTATTTTATGTTATAAGGGGTATATGAAATGAAAGAATAAATGAAATTATATTTAATGGTAAATGGATTTTAGAAACATTATTAAGTAAAATCAGAGGGATGGTGGTTATGGAAAAAGGAGTGGTGGTCTAATATGGATGAAAATTTAGCATGATTGCAAAAGAAATTATGAATATGTGTAAACAGATTTGTATATTTATATATTTGTACATATGCAAATATTTGTAAATATGTAAATATTTTGTAAATAAGAGTTATTTTTGTACATAAATAAAGGACCCCTACTCTTATTGAATGGGAACACTGTTTACAGTAGCATTTTCTGCTTCCGATCCAAGTGTGAAGGTGGCTTGGAGAAGAACGGAGATGAGATGGAGTGTGTCACGAGGGGTGGCAAGTTGGATTTGCTTAGAAAAAGTGAATCTTTAATAGTAGAAAGTGAGAAGGAGGAACAGAGAGAGGAAGTTATTTTGAAGGGGGAAACCTGTGAAGTTAATGCAAGCAAGCCTGTAAATGAGGGAGTTGTATGCAGCAACAAAATGAAGGTAGCTGATCCTTCTCAAAAGCGTGTTATTGCAGAGAAATAAAAAGTGATCATGGTGGTGTTGGATTCAGAGGATATTTTTCAGCAGAATCTTCTTAGGAAAGAAAATTCAACACAAATGTGTGTTGTTACAACCCTTCAGTCGGGAAGGTTGCAGGATGACTTACTTTTGAATTTAGCGAGTGTGAGTGAGCTGGAAAGTGGCAAGGACATTTCCTATGGTGAAATAATGGAGAGAATAGAAGAAGAAGATGATCAATAATCCAAATCTAAAGTGAATGAATCATATGCAGGGACAGTAGAAAGAGTGCAAAAAGAAAAAGAGGAGAAGAAAGAGACTGTTGATAAAAATAAGTCATTTGCAGTCAGAACAGAAAAAAGAGGATACTGAACTGGATAGATATAAGGTATAGGATGAAATAATTGCACCTTTAGGAGCTAAAGCAAATGAGGTAAGAGCCCTTATAAATATAAATAACAAGACTTATTGTGACATTGTTTTTGAAACTGGTCAATTGATGGAATAATTTTTAGGTGAATATTAAAAAAAGGATTGTTTTCCTTGGAATCAGTATGTTTTATGGACTTTTCTTTGAGAACTGAAGAAAGACATCCATATACAATTTAGAAATGAAGTAGAAAAAAGGACATTTATTAAAATTATGTAAAGATGTGTTAGAAATTTCAAAAGCGTATGATAAGAGGGGTTTATGGACAGGGGCATAGGACTGTCTTGTGATACTGAATGTAGAAAATGAAAAAAAATTGTGCACATTCCTAGTCATAAATGTGGAAGGGGATAATGGTATGGTGAGATATTGGGGTCAACCAAAAACATATTTTCTTTATGGCAAAACAGACCATTTGATTAATTTGTATAAAAAGAAAATGCTATATATCTGGAAAGACAGGGCATAATGTGAAGAATTATGAGTTAAGATGTTACAAATATAAAAGAAAAATTAGTAATAGACTGCACTGTGATTGAGTTGGAAATAATAGACATACAAGCCAATCAAAAATAGGTTGATAATCATGAAGAGAGGGCATCAGAGGTTGTAGATGCACAAGTCAGCTACTACAGATAAATATTCCAGAAAGTGAACAAGAAAGGCAAGAATCTAATAATGAAGAAATGACAAAAATAATGATCATTATGAACATCAGGTGTTTCAGCTAATTGGTGATTCTGAATGCCCATGGCTTGTTTCATTGTTTTAATGGACATTTTCAGGCCAATAAAGCCAAACCGCACTAGCTGTGGATATGCATATTTCGGCCTTGTTATGACCTCATTGGCACAGCACAAGCAGAGTGTTTGACTAACCATTAGAAACACAGGGTTGTTATACCCAGCTGATGTCCATTATCATTAGGGTCACTGCAAAAATATTCCAAACAACAAACAATGAGTGAGAAGGTCACTGAAAAGCCAATCAGTAAAAACAAAATGAAAACTCCAGCAAAGCTAGAACTTCCACTGAGTGACCTCCCAAATCTCTTGTGTCAGAGGCACATGGAATACATGCAAACGATGCTTATGAACATCAGGTGTTTCAGCTAATAGGTGATTCTGAATGCCCATGACTTGTTCCGTCATTTTAATGGACAATTTCAGGCCAATAAAGCCAAACCCCACTAGCTGTGGATGGATCTACAGTATATTAGTGAATTTGCATTTTATCGAAAATGCACTTTAGTATAATAAAGTTTACAAAATAGAGTAGTAAGGGAGATGCTGATTGAAAACACGATGCTTGCATGTTATATTAGTTGTACATCAACATTTAGTGTTGATGTACAACTAATGGGACTTTTACTGAGATCGTAGTACAGTGGGAATGAGGGAACATTCCCTTTTCCCCACTGTAGTGCGATCTCGGAGTGAGAATACTTAAGTAGGGGGGGTGAGGGGGGCACAACCCCCCTCATGGGGGGTGCAGGGAGGCTTGCCCCCCTGCATAAAAGTATTTTCAGTATTTTTTTGTTTTTTTTTGAATGGATTTACATGAAAGTGCGTTTTCGTTGAAACGCACTTTCGTGTAAATGCATTCGCGGATTTACGTTTTGCTGAAACATAAATTCGTGCATAGACAGTAGATCCCTGTGAATATGCATATTTCGGCCTTGTTATGACCTCATCAGCATGGCACAAGCAATGTGTCTGACTAAGCATTAGAAACACAGGGCTGTTATACCCAGCTAATGTCCATTATCATTAGGGTCACTGCAAAAATATCCCAAACAACAAATTAAAACAATGAGTGAGAAGGTCACTGAAAAACCAACCAGTAAGCTTAGTCAAACACTCTGCTTGTGCTGTGCAGATGAGGTCATAACAAGGCCGAAATATGCATATCCACAACTAGTGGGGTTTGGCTTTATTGGCCTGAAATTATCCATTAAAACTATGAAACAAGTCATGGGCACTCAGAATAGCCAATTAGCTGAAACACCTGATGTTCATAAGAATCATTTGCATATATCCCATGTGCCTCTAACACAAGAGGTTTGGGACGTCACTCAGTGGAAGTTCTAGCTTTGCTGGAGTTTTCATTTTGTTTTTACTGATTGTTTTTTCAGTGACCTGAAGCAGATGGGGCCTCAGTTTAAATGTCTGAAATTCAGGTTACTAAACAATGTTTTTTCCATACTACTTTAAGAAATCATAAAATAGTAGTACCTTAGGTATCCAATCTGTCCTGTATGATACTGTTGTAAGTGAACTACAGCAGCACTGCTGAGGTTTGTCTAAATGATTATGGGCTTCAGCTGAAATCAAAAAAAAAAAAAAAAAGCCAGGCCATTTACTTCCACATCTTTTCTTAGGAATGAGCTGCTTATGAAAGAAAGAATAAACAGTGATACCATAGTAATGGTTTCTTCTTTAAAATATTTAGGACTAAAAGTTGACTTTTAATTTCACCAATACACAACACTAGAGACAGACAGGCTCTTGGTTCTGATGGAGTCCTTATTTAGCACAGACAAAACTGCTAAACATATTTTTATTAAATTTATGACTATTATATTCACATATTTCTATTCTGGTTCTCAACTTAGTGCTCTAGAATTGTGTATTTCTTCTTTGTTTTTTTTTTCATGATAGTTGTTCCACTTTTTTTACTTTTAAGTGCACTTTTAAAGATTGCAGTAATTTAACCATACCTAAGGTACATGGGTGATTGTTTGCCCACACCAGCTGTTATTCTGACTTAGATATCAATTCTCCGTGCATGTTCCAAAGCTCTGACCCCCACCGTCCATCACAGCTGGGATATATCTAAGACACACTTCTGTGCTAGGTGTGTCCCATCAGTACAGATGGGAGCAGACTTTCACTGTACTGTGACTATGCTTTGTGATGTTGTCAGTGCAGATATACAATGGACATTGTAAGGTGATTGATTCTGCCTACACTGTGATATTTTTTATTAAACTCCTGTACTCTACTCTATTTGGTGATGACTTTTATTCTGGTTCCCAGTCTCCACCTGGAGTTAAACTGGGTGTGCCCCAAGTACATCATCCCCCACCTCCTGTGTGAGAGATGAAGTAAACATCGCCTCATCATTCTTTTCCCCCATGTCAGCTCTCCCAGTACCCATGCCCCAGGTCATCTGCCTCACATGGCTTTATCCCTGTACACAAAGGAGCCAAAGTTGCATAAGCAATTACATTCCTTTATCACTAAAATAAGTGCTTTACTGATTATCCCAGGTATTTTGTTTTATTACCAGTTTTGATGACAAGATATGGGACTATAGGAGGAAGAAGAAATGGACAAGTTATCCAGAATTTGCTATTAAGTCAGTGTATCTGCAGTGGGTACTCTTGTTTCCATGCACAGGCTACACTAAGAGAACTAGGGTAGATGAAACTGAGCAATGAGCTAGGCTACATCCAAATGACACTGATCCATAGACTGTTTTTTATTTTAGTTTTTATTTTATTTTGCATTTGTGGCCTGGAGTTGAACACTGATCCAGAGAAATGATTTTCATGGTCAGGCAAAAGCAGAATGACATGAAACAAGGAATACAAGTAAAGAAAAAACGCTGACTTAACATAAGAACATATAGCATTTAGTGTGCAAAAGCTGAAAAAGCATAATGACAAATGCATAGCTTAAAATTGGTAAGCAAATATAAGTCTGGTATATTACCTCAAATACTATATGCAATATTTGCATTTTATAAGGAAGAAAGAGAGGTAAAGGAAATATTGGAGTGAGGCAAAGGAAAGACGAGGAAATGTAAGGAAGCAGAAATAGGAGGGGAAGTAGAAAAGATGAAGATAGCTAGAGTGAATCATGATTTTTCTGTTGAATGAAGCAAAAAATAGGAGAAACTTAAGCTAGGAGGTGAAATGTAGTTAATTACATGGCTCTGTTCTAAAATTTGAATAAATGTTTCAATTGTTTGCAGAATTCTAGGAAGGAGTAGATTTAGTGTAGTTTTAATGGTAAGAATTTTTGTTTACGGACAGTTGCAGCTGACAAACTCTTGTCGCTATTATGAAGTTTATTTTAAGTTAAATTAGAGAGGGGTTGTCTTGAGACCTTAGGTTGTAGACTGTAGTTCTTTTGGTAAGTCTACTGGCAAAAAAAGAATGGATTCATGATTAATAATTGTATATGTAATGGATGCTAGAAAGGCCCATATTTGATTTATTAGTAGCCAGGTTGCCTAAGTTAGGGTAGAACACTGGTGTCCTCTTTTAAGGGTGAATGTGATGAACCTGCGTATTATTCCAACTGAGTGAGTAAGACTTCTTGAATGACAGATATCTGTCTTCTGGGGACAATAAATTGGAGATGCTTTTGAACAGAACAGCAGGGGACTGATATCGTGCTTTGGTTGAATGTATGTGTTTTATTGGAAGACTTTTGGTTTTGTTAGTGTTTATGATTAGTCTGGGATTTATAAGTCGGTTTGATGGTAGTGAGAGATCATCTTCTATTTTTTTTATGTTGTCTCACGTTGACTTGGCCCTGTAGATTACTATATCATCTTCACAGGGGATTATTTGTATAGTGGAAGACTGCACGTTTATTGATGAATATGGAGAAGAGTGGATATAAGTGAAAGACTAATATATAAGTAGAAGTGTATTTGGTTAAAGAACATACTTAAGTAATTAACTGTACTAGAGAAGTTCATCTGATAGCTGTACACATAGTGTTTACTCCACAGACAAGAAACATCGTTGATAGGCATATAGAAGATATGTTGCTCTATGATGGAACTCTCTGCCACCTAGTCTAATATATGAACTCAGCTATTTCAAATTAAAAGTGAAATTGCCAATTTATTCAAATGTAGTATATAGTCATTATCACTCAATAATCTTAACTTCAAAACGACTGATTAGTTGAAACCCAAATCTATCACAGATATTTTATGTAAACTGTTATTATCTTAGTTCTCTCTAAAAGATTATCTCTCCAAAACATTATTGCGGCTAGGTTTTATGCACATTATATACAGTACAAAATGATACCACAAATCTCTGGAAAGTAAACAGGTATATTCATATGCTGCCTCAAGGATTAGTCAGTTTTATTTTCACTCGCTCAGTTCAGCTACAGGTAACAGTTATATGCAATTCTGCCAAAAGATCCATATGATTTACTGCTTAGGTGAGCACAGTTGCAAATACTTGGAATGAGTTGTCCAAACAGATCCATATCAAGTAGAATCAGAAGTTTCTGCTTTTCATTAATACAGTTAAAAGAGACCATCAATTATTGTGTTAATGGGGCTCTTTAAAGCTCCCACGCTGATTGCTGTGGTGCTAATTCAGCCTATCGATTTTAATTCTGTGGTGTCTTCTTGTTCTCATCGCTGTTGTTTATTCACAATACAGCTCTGCCTCACTAACATCAGTGTACCTTTCTTGCTCGGTCAAACAATGCTTCACTGATGAGTTATTATTGTAATAAGCAAAAAATGTTTCACAAGTGAATGTGGGAAGTGTACATGCTATTAGATTGAAAGAAACTGTCCCCGTCTTCAATCTTCATATAATGTTTGATTTTTTTACTCCTAATCACCCTGATATATTCCCAGTTAAACTCACCTATAAGTCAGTTTTTTTGTCTTTTACTGATAAACCCTTACAAAGTCCTGCTTTTCTCCTGCACCTATCATTTTAACAGCTCACTTTTTTCTATTCTGTTTGCTTTCTGCATTTTGGAACATCTTACCACAGTCAGCCTTTAGTTGGCAAAATAAGGAAGGACTAAGCACCTAGCTCATATATTTTCTACGTTGTCTCTATATATCTACTCTTCTATATACATTATATTCTTCTCCTCTATCTCTAACTTCATAAGCACTTGTCTGCTTCCCACTATCCATTTTATTTATAATAACGGAACGTGTGTTGTTGTCCCTATTATTTATTTTAAACCTAATGAGGTATTCTCCTTTCTTCCTTCATTGCTTTACTCCTTTATGAACACTTACCTGACTCTTCTGGCCTTTGTCTGCCCCCTAATTCTTTTTTTAGCTTTACCATCCTTTTAATATGTATATAGTTCATTAAAATCTATTCTATTCCTGCTTTCTCTGTATTAGCTTCAAAATGTGGATGTCTCAGTTCTTTCTCTCTCTTTCTGCTTATTTCTTACTATCCAGTGGAGTTCACCTTGGGATTTATATTTATCTCTACAAGATTCATTAACTCTACAACACCGTAAATAGTGTACAACCCTTTCTACAGCCAAACTATGTTGCTGTTGTAACAACCAATAAACACAAAAGCAGGCTTGATGGCAAATATGCAATCGTAAAAAAGAAGAAATTTATTTAAATTGCTTTTCGTCAGCTCCAACAGCTGACTTCCTCAGAAACAGTCACATCCAGTAAAAAGTTCATTATATATACATGAACTCAATGAATCAATACTAATTACATTCATCAAGTTAAACAAACAATACTCATTTATGTCATAAAATTAAAACTGTTCAAACAAGGTAGATGACACAAGCTAACTACCAAGCGGCAAACACAAGTACAACTATGGTTAAAATGAGGCACCCAAGTATAAAAACATTAAGGGGTAATATAAACCTGCTTAGTAAAATTATTATTTAAACACAGCATAGTTTGAGTATGTATAGAAAATAAATGTGTATTGCTACAGTTACAGCATGTTTGTGTTAATTCACCTCTTAAGGCTATTTAGTTTTAACACACTGCTAATCGAGCAGGAGTTGTTCAGCCCCAGGAAGCTGTAAGAATTCAACCTCACCTGCCAGGCTAATTCGAGTTCCTCGAGTTTGAGAGGTCTCGGACCTCCCCTATTGTCAACTTTAGTTTGGTCAATGACAATAAATTTAAAGGCATGATTCTTACAACAAGATATATGTTTTGCTAGAGCGTTCTCAAGTTTACATTTCTTTATAGCATATTGGTGCTCGTACATTCTGTCTCGTAGTCTTCTCTCGGTTTTTCCTACATAGAAGGCTGCACAGGATGTACACCTTGCTAGATATGTAACAAAGGTAGAATTACAGTTGTATTTGCCCTTCAGCCTATACAGTGTGCCATTAACCTGAAAGGAAGTTGTTTCCTCCACAAACTTACAGTAATTGCAATTTAAACATTTATGCATGCCTGGATTTCTAACCACTAAAATGTCGTGTTGTTCCAATAATGTTTTGAGGTTTTTACCCCTCCTAAAGGTCACTCTAGGACCCTCACCTACTTTTTGATAAACATTTGGGTACATCTTGAATAACTCCCAATTTTTCTTCAAGATGGCTAGACATTGGTTACTATGTGTACTAAAGGTAGTGATAAAGTTGGTAGAGATGTTAGTGTCCACATGACTAATGGTTTCAATGACATTATTGTTGGTTTCTTCTAAGATAATTCCTAGGCTTATAGGTGATCCAGTAGGTTTAGGACATAAAAGTGGGACATAAACTCTATCACGTCTTTTGTCCATCACCTCCTGTATAATCATGTCTAAAAGAGGTTCGGGGTACCCTCTGTGGAGGAACATATTCTTAATTACACTACACTCATCAATAAACTCTTCATCCAAACTGACCATTCTGGAAGCTGTCACCAATTGCCCCTTAATGACAGATTTATTTTGGTGGAAAAGATGGCTACTAGTATAATGGAGAAAAGTATTAGAGTACGTGTTTTTCCTAAAAGTCTTAGCTGTAAAAGCATTCAATACATAGTTCTTATTCAGGCATATGTCCAAGTATGCAATAGTGTTAGAATTAAATGTGGACGTAAATTGTAGGAAATCAGTAGTACTGTTAAGGTAATTCAATACTAGATTACTGTCACCTTCATCTCCATTAAACAAAATGAAAATGTCATCCAAAAATCTGGTGTAAAACGCAAAGGTGTCAGAAAACCTGTTACCTTTAAAGACGTATTCTGATTCCCAATAGGTCATGACTAAATTAGCTATGCTACCCCCACAGGGGGACCCCATTGCAACTCCTATTTTTTGCAAGAACTCGTTTTGGAACATGAAGTAGTTATTAGTTAGTACTAAATCAATAAGTACTGAAACCAGTCTGATTTCTCTAGTGGTTGCGTTATGTTTCCTCAGCATGAGGACCACCCATTCAAATGCTATTTCGTGGGGTATACAAGTGTACAAGTCTCTCACATCTATAGTGAGAAAGTTGTAATTCACATTGAAATCCAATGATCCTATCTTGTCTAGGAATGACCAAGGGTCTTTACATATTTGAGACTTGTTTATTAGGTATTTTTGTAGAATGGCGTCTACAACCTTTGCACAAACGTAAGTTGGTGATCGTCTGCTGTCCACTAGAGGTCTCAATGGGGGATTCTCAATGCACTTGTGGATCTTAAGGATACCAAAAATGCATGGATATCTAGGAAACAAAGTTTTCATGTAGTTGTAAATCTTTTGGTCGATACTCCCATCAATGAATAAGTCCTCTATGCAATCCTTAATGGTGTTATAAGATTTGTTTACCTCAGATCGAGAACTAGGAATGTATGCTTCAGTGTTAAGCAACCTATTCATACGATGTTGGTAATCAGACGTGCTAAAAACCATCAACCCACCTCCTTTATCTGGCTTACAGAAACGTAAGCCTTGTGTACTAAAAAATTGTAGACAGTCACGCTCCTCCTTAGTAATGTTAGTGATGGAGTTACTCATACCCCTAGTCATGTTGGTGTGTCTAACATCCAATTCACATCATTTTTCAAATAGTTCTAACACCAGGTGTAATGGAGGATTATAAGTACTTGGAATGTAAAATTTGTCCTGATGGTTGCCCATTAACACATTAAAATTTAATTTTCTAATGTAGGATTTAATATCTACAATAGTATCTACTATGTTCCATGGTTTAGATGGTACAAATGTCAGGTCCTTTGACAATAGATCAACCATTTCAGTACTAAACTGGGTAGTACTGAAATTGTAAAGTTTAAAGTCCCCCGCCTTATTCAAAGTGATCACCGGTTGTTGTAAGTTAATCCAGTCTTCATCATGTCTGAGTGGCACGCTATCCGGATCAAGAATATGTCCAGATTCAAAGTAGGCTGTTCCTCATGAACATCAAGACTAGTAGGAAGTGGACAATCTGACCTTAATTGAAACATTAGTTCTTGTGTTTGCTGAACCTCCATTTGCCCTTGAATTGGGGTTGCTGGAAGTTCTTCTGTTTTGGCCTGGCCCCCGTGGAGGGGCCTTGCTGAAAATTTTGGTGTTGCTGGGTTAAGTTGTTGTCAAGGTGTGCACTATGTAACCTCTCACTCCACGGGGTCTCCTTCATTTCGCCCACTTCAAATACAGGAACCACAGGTCTGTGGTTGGTGTTGATCACATTTTCATAAGAAAGTTCCCCTTCATTTGTGTGGTCACCACTTTCAACTATGGTCTCATTCTGACGACCGTTAGTTGTTATTGGTTGTTTAGAATACACAGTCCTTTTGCTCCACACCTGTGCTGGTGGTGGAATAGGGTAATCGGTTCCTAAATTATAGGCCTTACAGTCTCTTTCCAGTTTTTTTATTTTGTTAGTTTTTAGTTTGAGCATGTACTGGTCAATACTAGTAAACAAACGCTCATACTCATATTTATATCTACCAAACTCAAAATGAGCTTGTATAGATTTGTTTAGATCTGTCAAATATTGGGATAAGTCTTCCACCCATAAACTGTAGTGTTTAATTATAGTTTCAATAAGTTCGAACCCTTGCCAGTCAAACAAGTTAACCAAGTCTATATGAAAAGCTGAACCGGTCTCCAACCCGGTGGGGTACAGTGCACGCCTCAACCCTTTAGGTACTACCCTCTGTGTGAGACACTCTCGAAAATAGGAAATTTCGAGTTGTAACTTTTTCAGTTTTACCAGGCAAGCATCAAACAATTTAAGTTTGTTATTGATAGAATCAGCATTAATACTGTTATTTTGATCAACTAGATTGGCAGTAGTGACAGTGCTAGTTTCATCAGAAAAGTGAAATCCATTATTTAGCCATACTACAATGGAGCGAGAAATGTTTTTACCTCCAAAAGCAGTCGTTTCCACCATATTCTGGCAGCCCGTTTCACATTGTTATGAATTCCTATTACTCAAATCCATTTGTGTTGAAATTGGTCTCACAACTGGCAATTCAACCAAATCAGGTGTGTTTACATCCCTTTGTTGGTTTGTTACAGCTGTATTCACTTCCCCTGTGTGGCTCCTGATGTTCGAATGCACATCCAACGGCTCCTGGACAGTATTACGTTGAGTTGGTAGTTTAAAAATGTTATTAGCATTTATTTTCCTTACTAAGGAGTTCTGGTTTGGTTCACAAGTAGTAATAGGTTGGTTAAGAGCTGTGAGTTCACCCGACTTTTTGTTTTGGTTAAGCCACGGTTCACCTTTTGATGTCTCTGTTCGAACATTAGTAAATCCTTTAACTCCATTAGCATTAGCCTCCAACTGTTGTTGCGGTGTCTCAGAAAAAGTTAAAAGTGTTTGCCGAAGACCACGTTGGTCCAAATCCAACTGGTCTAGACTTAAAAAAAATACGGTCGATCTTACTATTAACAGAATCCAATAAGCTGCCCATGACCGGGTTAGTGTCTACTTCCAATGAGTCTCCGGCAGCAGAATTTGATCTAAAAACCACAGGAGTATCCTGTGGGTTAAACTTTTATGTCCTAAACCTACTGGATCACCTATAAACCTAGGAATTATCTTAGAAGAAACCAACAATAATGTCATTGAAACCATTAGTCATGTGGACACTAACACCTCTACCAACTTTATCACTACCTTTAGTACACATAATAACCAATGTCTAGCCATCTTGAAGAAAAATTGGGAGTTATTCAAGATGTACCCAAATGTTTATCAAAAAGTAGGTGAGGGTCCTAGAGTGACCTTTAGGAGGGGTAAAAACCTCAAAACATTATTGGAACAACACGACATTTTAGTGGTTAGAAATCCAGGCATGCATAAATGTTTAAATTGCAATTACTGTAAGTTTGTGGAGGAAACAACTTCCTTTCAGGTTAATGGCACACTGTATAGGCTGAAGGGCAAATACAACTGTAATTCTACCTTTGTGGTGTACATCCTGTGCAGCCTTCTATGTAGGGAAAACCGAGAGAAGACTACGAGACAGAATGTACGAGCACCAATATGCTATAAAGAAATGTAAACTTGAAAACGCTCTAGCAAAACATATATCTTGTTGTAAGAATCATGCCTTTAAATTTATTGTCATTGACCAAACTAAAGTTGACAATAGGGGAGATCCGAGACCTCTCAAACTAAAGGAACTCGAATTAGCCTGGCAGGTGAGTTTGAATTCTTACAGCTTCCCGGGGCTGAACGACTCCTGCTCGATTAGCAGTGTGTTAAAACTAAATAGCCTTAAGAGATGAATTAACACAAACATGCTGTAACTGTAGCAGTACACATTTATTTTCTATACGTACTCAAACTATGCTGTGTTTAAATAATAATTTTACTAAGCAGGTTTATATTACCTCAATGTTTTTATACTTGGGTGCCTCATTCTAACCATAGTTGTACTTGTGTTTGCCGCTTGGTAATTAGCTTGCGTCATCAACCTTGTTTGAACAGTTTTAATTTTATGACATAAATGAGTATTGTTTCTTTAACTTGATGAACGTAATTAGAATTGATTCATTGAGTTCATGTATATATAATGAACCTTTTACTGGATGTGACTGTTTCTGAGGAAGTCAGCTGTTGGAGCTGGCGAAAAGTGCTTTTAATAAATTTCTTCTTTTTTACGACTGCATATTTGCCATCAAGCCTGCTTTTGTGCTTATATGTTGCTGTTGTAATTAAAAGCAATACTACCTTTAAGCTTCCTTTGTAATACTAGACAATTTAACAAGTCAAATAAAGTACATGAGTTTCTAGTATAAGTTTTTGTTGACAATTGCCTGAACCTCTTGTACTTGAAAATGCTCTGTATTTTCTTTTCTTGACTCTTCATACAACATGTCGACGAACTTTCATCTTACCTGTTTTTTCCCTTGCTAAATAAGGCTACCCTGGCACTAATTGTATATCGGCTTCCATACCCTTCTTGTATAACCCTCTGGAACAAATCTTACTGCTTTAATCTGAGCTTCTCTTGCAGTGCCAGATTTTATTGTATTAATTTCTTAACCACCAGGTAAGTGAAGTGGTCAGAATGGATGCTTTTCAGTTATGAGCGGGACTAAAGGGCAAGGGTAAATTTAAAAAAAAAAACATATATATATATATATATATATATATATATATATATATATATATATATATATATATATATATATATACACACACACACACACACACACACACACACACACACACACACACACACACACACACACACACACACACACACACACACACACACACACACACACACAAACACACACACACATGGACAGTTTAGAGCTAGGAGGAAACCCACACTGACAAATCCACAATGTGCAGATTCCAAACACACACAGTGACTGGAGGTCAAGATTAACCCTTGGACCTATGAGGCATATACTTTAAGTTACGTTGCTGATACAGAATCTGTAATTGTATGCACTGCCTATCTGACTATTCATGAAAACAACTAGAACTTGCATTCTGTCTATCAAAATTCAGACACTGATTCCAGACTGTCTTTCATCCACGTTTTGCAAAGCCCCTGCTTTCTCTTGTCTATGAGCTTTGCTTCCCTCCTTATGAACCAGTGCATTTTATCACTAGCTTAACAGAGCTTCTGTGCTGAAATATTTTCTCATTTATGTAGCATGTCTAATTAGTGATGTATCTCTTATAGTGCATGGTATCATGTTATCTTCCTCCTGGTATTGTAGTGATAGTGATCATTATACAATGTCCATGGCTGCACCCTTTAACTGTTTCCATAAGCCACAGGGACAGTGAAGATGTTCATGTTTGGTATGTGAATGCCAAACTGCTGCTGCCTTCTCTGCTGTGAACTTTTTTTTGTCAAATTAGCCATGAAAATGACTGTGTGAAATTTTTCACACCCTGCTTGGGTAAAACAACATTTCACCAGTAGTCAAGCTCACAGCAAACCCTGCTTAGTGAATCCCTGGAACCTCATTCTTGCTACCATTTGGCCAATAGCAGCTAGATTTTTACCATGTGCTGTTGTTTTCCCTTTGGCTTCTCTTTTACAACTTCTAATATGCACAACTCAGAAGCAACTGTATTGGTTTCACTGAATTTCCTGTTATGTTTTTAGGATTCTCTCCCATTGCTGCCAATGTGCATAACAGAGAAACAACATAGTAATATTAATACCATTGATGGCGAACCTTTGGGCATGGAGTATCAAACTTTTGGGAACTGCCTATCTTGACTCAGCTGGAGTGTCAACCCCTCCTGAACAAAAGAGAAACAATTCTTTACATATTCATTTATTTAAAAAAATACAGTCCAGTCATGTGTGCTGCTATGTATTATAAAACAAAAATCAGTGACTTAAATAGAGAAAATGATATGCGCACTGATAACTAGGCTTAAAACAGTACAAAAAAACTATCCTACTTTTAATAGTAATTTTGAAATGAACCGAAAAAAATATGGAACACATTGCAGTTGATTTCATTAACATTTTTGTTGCTGAGTTTTAATAGATAAGTGCAGGGTCATATATTTCTTGTATTTTTGTTCATTCAGTTTCTTTGGTGATTCGGGTGTTGGTGAACGCTGGTTTGTCACCCAAACCATTGTGGTGTGTCACCTTTGACATGCGTGTCATAGGTTCGCCATCACTAATTAATACTAAGCATCCCATCTTTGTTGGAAATATCTGTTAATTTATCTACTTTTTCAAAGGGCACATTACTAGCTGCAAACATTTAAATAAAAACAAATTGTTAATTCTGAATATTCAACAGAGATGACCAGAAGGAACAGTGCTTTTTCTGCCATATTTCTGTACTCATATGCAAATAATTCCCAAAATTCATTCATTGTATTCATCTTTCTGATTACCAACTTAATCCATTTTACAGTGCTGGAGAGCCAGACACTATCCCAGAAGTTAATGAGTGTGAGACAGAAATAATTCTGATCTGGGTGTCAATCATCATTGCATATATGCGCAAACACACTCATATACATACACACACACACACACACACACACACACACACACACGAAAACACATGACAAACACAGCTACAGACAATGCAGACAATTTATGTATCTACAACACATCTTTCAGACCAGGAAGCACCCAACACAAAAGTATATGAACACAGGAAGGATATGCAAACTTCATAGAGAAGGCATCCCTTTTAATGAACTGTTTTACATTTATTTATTTAACATCTATTTACTGGGAATGTCTGACTTGGAACAAAGCCAATTTTCAGCCGTGGCCTGGAGAGAAAGGCTCCAGATGTATGTCTTTGAAATGTGGGAGGAAAAAGGAGTACTGGAGGAAACCCACACAAACGCAGGGAAGACATGCCACACAGAAGGCACACCAGACGAGAATTGAACTAGAGACCCTCTTGCAGTGAGGCGACAACGCTACCACTGCACCACTTCACTGTCCAGTACATCAGTTTATATTGCATCCTTGGAATAAATAAAATAGACCCTTTGTTATAGTAGCTTGCACATGTTGCACTTTGTATATCTGTGTATACTTTCACGTTTTGGACTACAAAACTGTGAAGAAGGTGTTACAACCTCATGTAACCTTAGTGTGCTTTAACAAATCCTTTAGAGTAGACAACTATGTAAAGAAACTATTTAGACCTGAAGCCATACCTAGAACTGTATTCCACTTTTGCAGCGCTATACATTCATATTGCTTGAAATACAATAAAAGTAAGATCAGATGCCAAAAAAACTAACTAACTTTCTAATTAACTAACTAAAACAGATTATCTGACCTGGAACTACATTATACTTTTTTGTCTTTGGCCTGGTAGCAGTAGAAAGAAGTCTATTGGTTAAGTCCACACAACTGGATAAGAAAAAGCAAATTAATAAATTAATCAATGGTCACAGCTACGTCTATGATAGTATCTCAGAAAATGACTTTTCTTTGTACTGATTTATTTTATTTTGTTTTGTTTTATTTTATTTTATTTCCAGTCTTTAATATACTACTTTCTTAGTACGGACTCTTGTTAAAAAATAATGCTTCTTTACCTGCTTTAAAAATCATTCATTGCTACAGTTTTTCATCTTTTATTTAACCCGAGAAACGAACTATAAGGAAACAAAAGTGATAATTTCCTTGCTCATGAGCTTCTACCTAATGTTCATGATTTCATAATAGCTTCTTAGAGCATACATCATAATCAAAACACAGAACTCCAAGAACTGTATTTCTAGTCAAATAATACTGATTGCACTGGTTATCAAAAATAATACACCCATCTGTTGCTGTATACATTAGACAAATACATTAAGGTTATACAAACTCACAATTGGTGGTTGATATGTCCTTTTTATCAGGAAAGGGTGAGAGCTTGGGTTATTTATTATTTTATTTTGTTAACCTGGTAAATGAACTGGCCTGAGGATTCTTTTCAGACATGAACATGGCCATTTAGACAAATTCAATGAATAAAACAGAGTTCAGAATGTAGGCAATGTCACAAATATAAGAACAGAACAAAGAGTAGAGCATATGTGTGATGCATCACCTAAAAACCTCAAAATGTGAACATTGTTGCAAGTATAAAAAAGACAAAAAAAGCAGACTATCAGCTTGACTACTGCAGAGTAACCATACAAGTACAGTAGTATTTACTTTTATGTTTTACGTACAATATATTAACATTGGCAATAAGGGGGAGACCCCATGGAGATATTAGCTTCTACAGTTACAAAAAAAGTAGTGACTAAACTTTGAAAAGAGGTATAGCAATGGGAATTTCCATAGCTTGTAGTACTGCACACTACACATTGTCAAGAACAAATTAATACATTTGAGATATACAGAAAACAGGTTGTAAATCATTTAGATGCTGAATGTTTTCAGTGGGTTTAGGTCTGAGCTAATTAAATTGCACCTGGTCTGTGCATAAGAATTGCAAATAGTTATATATAGCTGCATAAAAAGATAAAAAAGAAGATAAATTTATGTCATAGTTTAATCCTGTGCAACACATAAACATATGGAGAAAGTAATATATGTTGAAATATAGATTTAATTTTACATAGCACACTCACACACACACACACACACACACACACACACACACACACACACACAGACACACACGCACACACACACACATATATATATATATATATATATATATATATACAAACACACACATTACTGCACTTATGGAGTGTCTATACTAAAGCCTATAGTAATATTTATGACAGGTTAATATGATGTACAGCTATCTGGTATCCATGAAGAAATTGTATTTGTAGTCATTTTGGGCAGTAAGTGATATAAGATGATGAGAGAGCACTGGAAATAATTATTGCTGTCATAATTATAAGTTAAGTTCAGTGTAAGCATCCTTAATAATCTAAGTTAACTCCTCCACACATCTATATCTCCTTCTGATAAGTCCTTAACGAGTCCTTCATTTCCCCCTTGCACCTCTCTTCTCAACATTTCATTTTCTTTTATTCTGTGTTCATTTCAAATGGTTTGGTACTTTTTAACCTTGTCATATTTTCATTGATAAAATGGGACAGTGGTAGACATCCTCTCCAAAACCTTTCTTTTTTTTTCTTTTGGTATGCTCTAGATAGAAGAGGAATGAAGGTCAGCAGGACTAAGACAGAATATAGGTGTGTGAATGAGAGGGAGGATAGAGGAATGGTGAGGATGCAGGGAGTAGAGGTGGCAAAGGTGGATGAGTTTACATACTTGGGATCAACAGTTCAGAGTAATGGTGAGTGTGGAAGAGAGGTGAAGAAGAGAGTACAGGCAGGATGGAGTGGGTGGAGAAGAGTGTCAGGAGTGATTTGTGACAGACGAGTACCAGTAAGAGTGAAAGGGAAGGTCTACAAGAGGGTAGTGAGACTATGTTATATGGGTTGGAGATAGTGGCATTGACAAAAAGGCAGGAGTCAGAGCTTGACGTGGCAGAGTTGAAGATGTTAAGATTTGCACTGGGTGTGACGAGGATGGACAGGATTAGGAATAAGTATATTAGAGGGTCAGCCCAGGTTGGAAGGTTTAGAGACAAAGCCAGAGAGGCAAGATTATGTTGGTTTGGACATGTGCTGAGGAGGAATGCAGAGTATATTGGGAAAAAGATGCTAAGGATGAAAAGCTGCCAGGTAACAGGAAAAGAGGAAGGCCTAAGATAAGGTTTATGGATGTGGTGAGAGAAGACATGCAGGTGGTTGGTGTGACAGAGCAAGATGCAGAGGACAGGAAGAAATGGAAACAGTTGATTGCTGTGGCGACCCCTAATGGGAGCAGCCGAAAGAAGAAGAAGAAGGTCTCTCTCGTTTTATACATATATTCATTTCTTTTTCACTTTCTTCGGCTTAATATACATTTTCTCTACATGTTGTTATCCATTTTACTTTATACCACAGTTTGCCTGCCCTTCCTCCTTTGACATGTCTCCTCCAGATCTAAGGAGCATTTTCCTATCCCCTTACATTAAAACAATGAATGAGAATGTCACACAGAAAAAACAATTAGTAAAAACTAAATGAAAACTCCAGCCAAGCTGAAACTTCCAATGAGTGACCTCTCAAACATCTTGAATCAGAAGCACATGGGATATATGCAAATGACCCTTATGAACACCAGGTGTTCCAGCTATATGGTGATTCTGATTGCCCATGACTTTCACATTTGAAGTCGTTTTAATGGACAATTTCAGGCCAATAAAGCCAAACCCCACTAGCTGTGGATATGCATATTTTGGCCTTGTTATGACCTCATCAGCACAGCACAATCAGAGTGTTTGACTAATCATAAGAAACACAGGGCTGTTATACCCAGCTGATGTCCATTCTCATTACAAAACTCCTCCATGATCCCTTAGCAGTCTCTTCTGTCCTTTATCTGTAACTATAGTTCTACCTTTACTTTTTGTTTGCCTTTGTATAAGCTGCCATTTTTTACTTATTTCCAGTGTCTTGTCTATTTTGTATTACTTTCGAAACTTGGATGTGCTAATCTCTTTTGGCTTCTTTTTTTACTGCACGTAGCTCATCATGGAATTCATATTTCATCTTTACAATCTCTCTTCACCCTTCAACATTATAAAGACTATACAAGTCATTCCCTGAGCCAAATTCTGTATAACTTGGTGGTGTATACAGGGAGACTAATGAGGGGACGGCAGGTCAGGAGAAGGGTTTATGCAAGACAGAATAGTCATAAGTTGCAATAGTAGGAGATGATGAGAGAATTCTAGCCAGTTTAGTGTCTTGAGGGCAAGACAGTGATGGAATTTAGATGGCTGGTTAGAAGCAAATCTAGCTACTTTATTATATGTGCTTTCTGGTTTAGACAGGAGATTATAGTCTAAATTAGTTAAGATTTGTGAACTATAGAATAATGTGTAATTTTGTAAAATTGACATAATTATGTTGTGTATATATATATATATATATATATATATATATATATATATATATATATATATATATATGGTCAAAGTAGCCTTTTGTGCCTTCCTACAAATATTTAAAATAAATGATTCATTCCCATACCAGTCTCTTCTTATTTAGCAAAAAACAAACCAAAAGGTTCCAAACCAGCAGGTGTAAAACTCCAAAGGTTTATTAGAAAATGTAAAAGTAAAGCGCTTTTCGTCTTCCTTAGTAGGAAGACTTCTTCAGACAAAGGAAAAAATCATCAAACACAATTTAAAACCCAAAAAAGGGGTGTGTGTTACAAAATTATAAACAGCTGCCTTAATTGAACCCACTGACATAGCTTCACATTTAAAGTTGTATTACATTAAAAGCATAAATAAATGTCCACTTAGTGTAGACAGGGTGTCAAACATAAAAAAGTTTTCAAAAAAGAAACATGAACTTGATAAAAGTAACCAAGAATGTCTTAGTGAAGATTCATGAACCTAATCAAGTGTAAATACTGTTTGTTTCCCTTAAAATACATTTTAGCAAACAACTTTTTATAGGGTAAAACAAAACTCATACAGAATCTTGTGATTAAAAATAAAATAAAATGAAGTAATGCTTGCAACCAAATGTAATATCCATTCCTTAACAGAAAAGGTAGTAAGGAGTACACATCTCTAATGCATAATGAAGAATCAATAATAAATGAATAAATAAACAGTGAAACTCAACTAGGAGTCTGCAATAAGCATAATTTCAAAGCGTTTCTAATAAAAGAAATGTTATTTCTAATATTAAATAACCGAATATGTTTATTTCTGTGTTAAAAATCTAACACAGAAATTGCTTGTCATTTCAACGCCAACAAAATGCAACAACAGTATATGAAAAAGAATTTTTTTTTTTTTTTTAAATGTTCCTTGAGCAATGGGTAAAGCACCAAGCTGCGATGAGAACACTTTCTAAGCTTTAGTATGCACAGTTGTAACAGCCAAAACAAGTCAAAATGCAGCTGTTTCAGAAAAAATATGGCAAGGCATTGCTTGAAAGACACGTCTAAATCAAAACAAACAAACCGCCGGATTCACAAGACGGTACTTCATTCAAGAACCGTGCAGGTACTAAACATGCGAAAAAGGCGGATAGCCAAACAAATGAAAAATCAGTTCACAATCGTGCCCATGAATACGGCACATTGTTCTGCAAATGAGTTTGTACTGTGTGTGAAAAAGGTAATAAATAAAGTAGCAGAAGACAAAAAAAAGAAATTATTATTGATTCTTCATTATGCATTAGAGATGTGTACTCCTTACTACCTTTTCTGTTAAGGAATGGATATTACATTTGGTTGCAAGCATTACTTCATTTTATTTTATTTTTAATCACAAGATTCTGTATGAGTTTTGTTTTACCCTATGAAAAGTTGTTTGCTAAAATGTATTTTAAGGGAAACAAACAGTATTTACACTTGATTAGGTTCATGAATCTTCACTAAGACATTCTTGGTTACTTTTATCAAGTTCATGTTTCTTTTTTGAAAACTTTTTTATGTTTGACACCTTGTCTACACTAAGTGGACATTTATTTATGCTTTTAATGTAATACAACTTTAAATGTGAAGGTATGTCAGTGGGTTCAATTAAGGCAGCTGCTTGTAATTTTGTAACCCCCCCCCCCACCTTTTTTTGGGTTTTAAATTGTGTTTGATGATTTTTTCCTTTGTCTGAAGAAGTCTTCCTAGTAAGGGAGACTAAAAGTGCTTTACTTTTACATTTTCTAATAAACCTTTGGAGTTTTACACCTGCTGGTTCGGAACCTTTTGGTTTGTTTTTTGACAGTTTGTTTTTCTTCAGTTTTGGAATTGTTAGTTGTTCTCATGGCTACCGAACCCAGCTTGGGTTGCTCTGGAGATATTATCACTCAACCTTCTTTGCTGCCTGACTCTGGATCGAATGAAATGATGAACTTAACCCAATTAATCCAGCTTATGAATGAAAAACTTGAAAATCTTTCTACAAGGGTGGATAGCTTGTCACAAACAAACACTTCAGTGAGACCTAAAATCATGGCTAACTGTGCTCCCAGCACTCAACTACAAGGGTGTTCGACTACCTGTAATTGTTCTGGAAACGGAGCTACTAATGAAAGTGAACCACACTGGTGTACTACACCCACGACAGAATGAAACTAGTGGTGAAGTTTCCACTTTTTTTAATTCTACAAATGAAGCCTCCTCGGGGTTTATAGGGCTTCCTAACATGACTGAATGGTTAAAGTTACAACCAGTTTTGGGTTCCAACCACAACGAAAGGATTGGTAGAGGCTCGGCTGGAGGAGGTGAGTCCTTACCTTTTAAATTAAAGGAAGTTGACAAGAAAATGTTGAAACTTAAAAAACTACAACTGGAAGTGAGTTACTTTGCAGAATGTAAGAAACAGAGTAGTACCGAAAGGTTTATGATCTTGGCAGTACCCATCAGGTTTGGAAGCTGGAACAGAATTTTACAATGAACTTCTTTCTTTATTTGACAGACATGGTACCGAACTTATGGACATGATGTGTAAGCATTATGCCATATCCATAGAAAAATTGACAAATGAGGTCACTGGGTTGAATAATGACATAAGGACACACCCAGATTTTATGAGGTACCATTACGATTACAAGAGAGTGTTTTCATCAATTGACCAACAATTAGTTAAGAACTCTGAGGCGAAATTAAAGAAACTAAGAATGGACATTAATGACTACAAAAATGGATCTGCTTACCCTAAACCACCTCCCTCTCAGGGTAAAGGCATTTTTGGTCATCAAACCCAACGCAATAACTTTGTGTGTCCTTATGGTAGTAAAGACCCGGAGCCTGCAATGCGAGTAGGAACAGGTGTTGGAGAATTAGATGCATTTGAGGGAGATTGGAGAAATGATGACCCTGACTTGCGCCCAGCCAACAATTTGGCTAATAACAACCATTTTAACACTAATGACAGTAATGAATCTTTTTCCAACAGGGGCCAGAACCATCAACTGAGATACAATAAGAGGGGCAGGAAAGAGAACATCAATTACAACAGATAACTTCAGCACCCGTCATTTTATCAAACAATACTGAAGACTTCAAAGTGTACAATTACTCTAATTTTAACATTAGACACGAACTTTGTAACCTTTTTAGCAAAGGACTGACCTTTGTACCTGATGAGCACTTTGACCTACCAGCGACTTTGATTGACTTGAAGTTATACATCCGAAAACTTAACCTGTCCTTGATTTTCGGAGACAAGCCTTTTGTAGAAGACCCTTTGAGGGTATCTAGCACTTACAATCCACCAATTTGCCCCCCTTTATCTTTGTTTGAACACATGTGTGAGGCCGATTTCAGGGCTCTCTACATGACTAGAAAGAGGAATGCCATTAGGAATGTTTCAGACAATGAAGTAGTAGCCTTGAACCTAGTCAGAACTTTACTAGTCAGAGTTTTGAAACCAGACAAAGGTGGTGGTTTGGTGATCATGGACAAAGAGGAATATGATAAGAAAATGTTGGACATTTTGAACAGTAACACCTATGTTAGATCAAGTATCAACGAAATGAATATTGCATATAAAATTTTTTTTTCCTTCTTTAGGGACTTATTGATTGAAGGCTTGATCAGCATTGATATTTACAACTATATAGTGGTTCCCAACCCAAAAACACCTGACTTATTTGGTTTACCCAAGATTCATAAAAACCTTCAAAACCCCCCTATGAGGGCTTTAGTCAATGCTAGGTCTTCTATTACTTATGCTTGTGCCAAGTTCGTTGATGAGTTATTAAAGAAGTATGTGTTCCAAGAGTTACAAATAGTTAAGGACTCCTGGCTTTTTTAGAAAATGTAGACAAATTTGAATACTGTGACAACATTCATTTTCTTACAATAGATGTAGTCGACCTTTACTTCTCCATACCCCACAACATAGGGATTGAATATGTCACCAGAAACCTAATAGCACATGGAGCGGAGAGTGATGAGATCCGTCTAATTCAAGAACTATTAGATGTGATCCTGAACAATAATTATGTTGGATTTAATGGGGGCATACATAAACAAATAATTGGAGTAGCTATGGGTTCCCCTTGTGCAGCCAGCTATGCCAATTTAGTACTGGCCCAGTGGGAACATGACTATGTATTTAAGGACAACAATTTTCAGAAAGTCAAACAATATAACAGGTTTTTGGATGACATTTTCATTATGTTTCAGGGTAACGTAGGGGATGCAAGCAACTTTGTTGAGGTTTTAAATAACAGCATTCCATTTTTGAAACTCACACTTACCTTTGGTGAAGACACCGTTAACTATTTGGATGTTGAATTGAAGAGAGACGACATCCACAGGGGTTATGGTGCTAAAACTTACAGGAAACCCACTCACTCTAACACTATGTTACATTTTTCTAGTTGCCACCCGCTACACCAGAAAAAATCTGTTTTAAAGGGCCAACTAGTTAGAGCGGCAAGAATGACTACTGAAGACTCCGCCTTCAACGAGGAATGTACCTTGTTGAAATGCATGTTTATGAGTCGTGAGTACCCCGAATCACTGGTGGATGACACAATAGGAGAAGTTTGTAGGAAAAGGGGTTTGGGTTCTTTCAATCCCATTTGAAACAAACCAACGTGAACCTGGCAGAGTCAGATGAAGTCACATTACAGATTCTTGGTGTCCACTCTTCTAGCATGGGTCAAACCATTTTTTCCCAAGATAAGTACAATAAAAAAGTTTCATTACTTCTTTTTCATTAGAAGCTAAATATATTAGCAATGTACTTAGAAAGAATTGGCAGTTGTTATCTTTTGAAAAAGAACTCACGGAGAAAATAGGGGACAAACCTGTTATCATTTTTAGAAAGGGCAGAAACCTCAAAAACATTATGGAAAGACCTTCAATAAAGCATACTAGAAGTGAAGGCACATACAAATGTGAGACATGCAACTATTGTAAATTTATATCTACAGGGTCCACATGTATAGTGAAGCAATGTCTGTTTAAAGCAAAGGGTCGTTACAATTGTAACTCAAAATCAGTGGTGTATTTAGCTGTGTGCCAGTCATTCCCTGCCTTTTATATAGGGAAGACTGACAGAAAACTTCGAGAGAATTTATGAACATACGTACCACATTAGGAAGAAGAGCAACACTAACGCCCTTGCAAGACATTGTAATAACAACCCTTCTCACGCTTTCCTTTTTAAAGTTATATAGACCAGGTACTTACAGATGAAAGAGGAGGACCCCAACAATTGTTATTAGAAAAAAAGGAACTCATTTGGCAACTTAAAATGAACTCTTACAAGTCACCAGGGTTGAACGAAGTTACTTCTTTGACTTGTGTTTTAAAGTTAAGAAACCTGCTAAGATAAGACTTCTTTCATCATTACTTAAACCTCGTCTGGTTTTTAAACCTTAATTCACAAATGTTTAACTTTAGAAACATTGGTTTTCTAACCTCTGCAGCGCTTCGCTGTACTTTGACCCATACCTTATTTTATTTTATTTTTATTTTCATTTTGCATAGTTTCATTCAGGATTTGTATGTTTTATTTTTGTCAGGTTCTGCATTGTGGTCTGACTTGATTTTTTCTTACTTCTAGACACATACACCTTTTTGCGTAAGCAACAATGAGACCTTAATGTTTAGACCCACGGTATTTTGAAGTGCTATGTTTACTTATTGTCAATGTCATTGAACACCAACAGCTGTGGATTTACTTAGGTGTTGCGTTTCTTTCTTTTTTTTGTCTTCTGCTACTTTATTTATTACCTTTTTCACACACAGTACAAACTAATTTGCAGAACAATGTGCCGTATTCATGGGCACGATTGTGAACTGATTTTTCATTTGTTTGGCTATCCGCCTTTTTCGTATGTTTAGTACCTGCACGGTTCTTGAATGAAGTACTGTCTTGTGAATCCGGCGGTTTGTTTGTTTTGATTTAGACGTGTCTTTCACGCAATGCCTTGCCATATTTTTTCTGAAACAGCTGCATTTTGACTTGTTTTGGATGTTACAACTGTGCATACTAAAGCTTAGAAAGTGTTCTCATCGCAGCTTGGTGCTTTACCCATTGCTCAAGGAACATTTAAAAAAAAAAAAAAAAATTTTCTTTTTCATATACTGTTGTTGCATTCTGTTGGCGTTGAAATGACAAGCAATTTCTGTGTTAGATTTTTAACACAGAAATAAACATATTCGGTTATTTAATATTAGAAATAACATTTCTTTCATTAGAAACGCCGTTGAAATTACGCTTATTGCAGACTCCTAGTTGAGTTTCACTGTTTATTTATTCATTTATTATTGATTCTTCATTATGCATTAGAGATGTGTACTCCTTACTACCTTTTCTGTTAAGGAATGGATATTACATTTGGTTGCAAGCATTACTTCATTTTATTTTCTTTTTAATCACAAGATTCTGTATGAGTTTTGTTTTACCCTATGAAAAGTTGTTTGCTAAAATGTATTTTAAGGGAAACAAACAGTATTTACACTTGATTAGGTTCATGAATCTTCACTAAGACATTCTTGGTTACTTTTATCAAGTTCATGTTTCTTTTTTGAAAACTTTTTTATGTTTGACACCCTGTCTACACTAAGTGGACATTTATTTATGCTTTTAATATAATACAACTTTAAATGTGAAGGTATGTCAGTGGGTTCAATTAAGGCAGCTGCTTGTAATTTTGTAACACCCCCCCCCCCTTTTTTTGGGTTTTAAATTGTGTTTGATGATTTTTTCCTTTGTCTGAAGAAGTCTTCCTACTAAGGGAGACGAAAAGCGCTTTACTTTTACATTTTCTAATAAACCTTTGGAGTTTTACACCTGCTGGTTCGGAACCTTTTGGTTTGTTTTTTGACAGTTTGTTTTTCTTCAGTTTTGGAATTGTTAGTTCTTCTTATTTAGCAGATAGGTATTACACAGAAAAAAAACTTTTTTACACATAAAATAATACTTCAGTGCATTGGTAGTGTATTAATAATTAAAGCAGTACACAAGGCAGGCCTCATAATATCTGTGAAAGAAAAGTAAAACAATAAGGCAATGTTTCCAGGGAAACAAGTTAAAAAAGAACACTGTATCATTTACTGTATACATAGGCATTGCTAACATAGTATTGGCTGAAGTGCACCAATGGTCCTATTAAAAGCATTTTAATTATGTATCAGCACAGTTTTCATGTCATGTATGATATACTTGTTCAGTGCCTAGCTTTATTAAGCCATCTAGTTAATATCACACATAGGCAGGGATATGAAAAAATGCATCAAGATAGGAAGATACATTGTTTGTCACTCATAAACTTCATGCAACATGGCATTTTTAATGCCCAGAAGGATTACTGTCTTAACGTCTGCTTTCTAATTGCCTTATACTTTCTTATTTTATTGACCACATCAAGTTGCTTTAGTTCAGCTCCAGTGTAGTCCAATGTTCAGCACTGAGAAATCTACGTTGATAATTATTTGCATCAAAGGTAATTAGCAACAGTGTCTATAGTGTGTCTTGTTAATGTATGTTAAGTTAGTACTGGAGCTTGTTCTCCCAAACCCTGCTTGTAAGCAAGCTTTGCCAATATAGCTACTCCAGTTAGCAAAGAGTAATAAAGAAATAAAGAACAAGCACTTGAATTGTTAATTAAATTTTGAACTGTAATGGAATTAAGGCTGGTGCATTAAAATTAGAAATTATAAGTCTAGTATACATGGATGACTTCCTGCATTTGTTAAGTAATCCTGATCATTCATTGTAAGTTGCTTATGATGTGATAATGCAGTATAGCATTTTCTCTCACTGCACACTAAATATGGGCATATCAGTGTTTTGTTCAATTTCTGCACATATCTGTGAGTAGCATATGAGGACAAAAACTTAGAACCAATGTGAATAACTCGAGTGATGTAAATTAAACAATGCATATATTGAATGGGTACTTGTTAATAACACACTGTGCAAAAATGTAGACAAAATGACAACACCTAGTAAAGAGCTATGTCAGCATGCAAACAAAGTGGATGCTCTGGATGATAAAGGTAGGTCATGAAGCCTCAGCAAACAACCTGATTATGATGATGGTACAAGATCGGCCTACAGAGATTTGCCAGGAGATTGAAAATAAGCCTTCCTGATGACTCCAGCTAAAGAAAAGCTAGAATTGTCATTTTTCAAAAAATTACATTATTGCATTGCAGAGATTTCCACATGTTATACAGAGACCCATCATGACTATTTCAAAACGTTCAATATATATTATAAATATGGATGGCCAGACAAGTGGAACAGTCTGCAATATGTAGTAATGGACTGAAATATACCCTTGCAACAAATTCTACATATTGTTCAATGTTTTCAGAATTGCATGGCAAATGCTTCAAATATCATTACACACAGTAACCAGTGGGCACTTGGATATTCAGTGAATGTTGTTCAGTCAAAAAGTCATTAATCAATATTACTTGACCACTAAACAGTTTGCTGAGTAAGTAAAATATAAAATATCAAAATACAAGGAAAATGACTCTCAGTGCAACCTCATGGGAGAAGGAGTTACTCCCACTAGTAATAGGCATCCTTTGATCCCAAAGAATCATGGGTTTGTGCCTCTATTGGATTGATTCAAGCAGCATCTTCTGTGGCTGTGCAATCCAATCTGGGAGTGGCAGTCCTTTCCACATTCTGAGCAGCAGTAGGTGTAGGTAGATGATGGTCTAGTCTAATAGCATGGATCTTCCTGAGGGCTCTCTTATCCTCTGCTCTCCTTGCCAAGGTGGTTTCATACATAGTGAGCGCTTTCTTCACTAACCATTTCCAGGCATACTTGTCTGAGGTGAGAGACTATCAGGTGTTCACACTAATGAAGAGAGCACTGAGGTCATGCTTGCATATGTCCTTGTAGCGCAGTTTAGGTTGCTTCTTCTGTCTCTTTACAGACTCCAGCTTTCCAAAAAGAAGGTCTTTTGGTATTCAGCCATCCATCATGCATGAGACATGACTCAACCAGCCTATAAGTCTCTGTTTTAGAAGGGTGAACATATATACAGCACTAGGAATGCATATATGTCACCATATATATGGCTCACCTTTCAAAGGGAGAAATCCATGTGTCCTAAAGCTGGAAGGCCAAAAGTATGTTCTCAGCATTGCACAGTCTTGCAATGTATGCATTGAATGTGCAATGAGCATATGTCACTATGCATTCGCTCATTGCAGATTAGGCAATTTGGTTGCGGATGGCACTATAGTAGGGATGGGGAATATTTGCCTATCCCCACTGTAGTGCAAACTAGAAGTTAATATATCACAGTAGGGGGGTTGTGGAGGGCCCAGCCCCCCAGATGGGGGTGCAGGGGGGCATGCCCCCCCAGCATTATGATATGTATTCCAACTTGCAGTTCGAGAGTCAGTGAAGGTGCCTTTAAAACTGCTGTGTTTTGAACTGTGGTGCAGTAAGAAATGACGAGTTTGTCCTTTCGGTTTGCAGAAAGGGCCATTCGAAGGAATGATTGTCTCCCTGTCAAAGGTGAACACATATATATCATTATAGGTATATATGGACATACATCTGTAGATGGAACTGGGAACGTAACCACAACATATATGTCCATATGCACCACTGATGGGTTTGAGAGACCCAAACAACATACATCTGGCATGGATAGGTATCCCCCCCAGCCAAACACGTCTAGCCTGCAATACAATACCAACCTTAGCAGATCCCATAAGCAGGACCCTACACAACAAGGGCAGTACATGTTAACAGTACTCCATCCCACCTGTAGGATGTCAGGCTGGCATTACTAACATATCATGCAGTACAGTCAAGTGACGTGTCATGCTTGGGGGAACCCCCTTGGCAGGTGCAGTAAGTAGCTGGGATCCCTCATACGATCCAATAGGCCTAAACCTGACAATGGAGTCACCATTGTTGGCAAGGATGACCAAAATCCAACATGTCAGCTGGGAACTACCACCCAGTAGCCTGATGACCCTGGTCTGCAGGGACATGGAACATATCAACAATGAACCCATGGCCAATGTCAATGGTAATCTTAACACATGGGACCCTGCCAATGTTGGACTTGTCAAAGGCAGAGAATGCAACCTGAACCTGGTATACCTCCTTTACCCAATCATGACAGGTGTAGATGAGGGTTAGGAGGTGCACAATGCCTATGTAGATCATAGCAGGCTTTTGTAAACCATCCCACATGTAGGAATGTGTGTAGTTGTTAAGGGATCTACCTCCATTCACAGAATATGCTTCCACCAGGACTGCTTGGCATATGCCAACATTCCACAGGTGCCATCCCGTGGACATGCAGTTCTTCACAGGTCATAGATATGTTAATGCCCTCCTCCACACTGTTGACGTGTGCAGCACTACTGGGGTTGCTATAACTAACTGGGTGTGGCTGTTGTGGACACAACCACCATTATTGCAGTTACTGTTGCATTCTATCCCCCACATATATGTCTGTAATACTGTACAGTGTATGTAATCAGGTTGTTAGTTGTTGTTTACACCATTCACAGTAGTTGAGTGCCTCACACCCTCCTAAGGGTAGGGCTATGCAACCGGCATTGGCACACACATGTTACTTAGGTGAGGATCACAGTAGAGTGGGGAGAGGGACATACAACCTGCTGTTAGCATGTTCAATGTCATCCACATTGCAGACTGCATATACAGCACTGTGTGGCTGTGCCTATCCTGTCTTGGTGGGATTACATGTGCAACATATGTGTTACCTGCATGGGGACATACCTCCATGTGTACAGTCTTGTACCTGTACTGCATTCAAACCAAAGGATCTGTGTGTTGTACCCAACCATGGCATGTGTACCGCCCACTACACTTACTGGTGTCCACTGTAGAAGGCCTGCTCTGCTGACACCACTACACCCATCAGCCTTGTGGCACATGGACAAGCACAACACAATCAGAATAGATACTGGTGACAACAATTCAACATTGTTAATTACAGCTATGATGCATCATGGCTGTACAGCTACACCTCCCAAGATATTAGCATTTCACTTTACTGCTGACAACATGCTACACATCATTCCAATGCTACACTGTTGTACAGTCACCCTGTGCATCAGCACCATGTTAGCCTGTCCCTGCATCGATGTTACGGATGTGAGGGAGTGGCACTGGTATCATCATATGCACAGGGTGTGTTTTTGGATTGCTAGAGGCCTAGGCTGAGCCATACAACTGACAACATGTGTGTGTGTGTGTGTGTGTGTGTGTGTGTGTGTGTGTGTGTGTGTGTGTGTGAGGGGGCTGAGTACTGTTATGGGCCACTGGTGATGTCGTGTGTGCAGGTATGTGGTTGCCCTAGGTTCATTGTTTATGTGTGTGTGTCTGCATGCACACAGTTCCCCCATGTGGCAGCCCTATACAGGGAATTGTGAGACAGCTGCAGACTGTACCTGGCAGGGTTTGCAGTTCACCATCTCTGGCCATGGACATTGGACCTGTGCCTGTCAGGGGTGCTACAGGCAGTATCAGGTACAAAGCTAGACCGGGGACTGTCCCCGAGTTTGACATACGTCCACTGGATCCAGGTCCCTCCTGGGACTGGTCAGGGCCACATGCACGTGGTCTACTATGATGGTCTGTGGACAGTACCCCCCACAGTGCTGGGGCTGGTACTGCCACTACAGGAGCGGCTGTGACTGGTTGGACAGCCACGGTGACCTCCAGCTGTTTGAGTTGCTGGCATATGTCCACATGGCCGTCGCCACCATCCTGCCCTGTCCTGATGTATGGACATGACATTATGGATGAGATCCAATGTTTCACCCCACCATCTATCCATGACCTCGGTGTAATTATGGATGGCACCTGCTAGGTCACGGATGCTGTCAGTTACAGAGGTATGATGAGCCCTCTGCACCCTTAGACCCTGCCTGGTGTACCGTTCCATTCATGCCTGTGCCTCCATGACAGTCTGGAACATGCGTGTGGTTGAAATAGATGTGGCACGTCTGCCAGGGGCATGATGACCAGCAGTGCTCCGACGAGCACCCCTGAACATCTGCCTATGTGATACCCCACCAGACATCTGGCTATGGCTGCTGTGTCCTGACACATGTGCCATAGATACCACACTGTCCTGGCCAATGCCAATTGTAGGCTGTCCCTCAGCTAAGGCCAATGGTGATGAGGTATGTAGAGGCAGTGTGACTGTGTGCGTGGATGGGGTGGATACGTGTGGGTTGTCAATTGGTGGCCCAGTGGCAGCCCCTGACGACCCTTCCTGTGCCTCAACACTCCTATCCCCATGGTCACTGTATGTATCAATGATATCAGATTCCTTGTGTGGGGGATCTAGCCCTACCTTGCCACCTGTGAGGGGAAAACAGGGAACAGACTGTAAGACCTGTACATCACCGCTAAACAGTACACACACACACACACACACACACACACACACACACACACACACACACACACACACACACACACACACACACACACATGTGTGCAGACATGGCCACACACAGACATACACACATGCAGTCGACATACATGGCAACCCATACACTCCACCAGGCAGCACCTACAGACAGCTCCCGCACCCCCATAACACATGCAATAGCAGGCGATAGTGCAGTACAGTATCACACACAAACCTGTAATTACACACATGTCAGCATGCAGGACATGTGGCGCTCAACAGCATGCAATGCAACTGCAGTCAATCCCTGTTACCAACATTATACATGGCTGTGATGCATGTTTTCTGTTAGTAGGTGATGGCCTTCCCCCTGGAACTCATTGCTCCCATGTCCACAGCATTGCTGTGCATCTGTTCAGTACCCTGGCATGTACTGTGCAGCATACCTCACAGGTTTATACACCATTGCAGGATGTGTATCTGTGTGTCAGTTGTGTTTCTGCTGCTGCTCACTGCCT
Source organism: Protopterus annectens (assembly GCF_019279795.1). Lineage (NCBI taxonomy): Eukaryota > Metazoa > Chordata > Ceratodontiformes > Protopteridae > Protopterus > Protopterus annectens. The sequence goes on from NC_056729.1 coordinate 1,243,247,507, forward strand.
CTGTGTGTTTCTGGATCACATGTGGACAAGTGTTTAGTGAATGCTTGATGTGTATTCACAGATGTCACCATCAGTGGTGCATGTATGAGTGATAGACTACCATTAGACCGGCCACAGACACAATGTACTGTACCTATGGTGAGTGTAGAGACCATTATTGACCATGATTGAGCCCTGGCTGATGTTGCCTGTGGTACACATAGGTTCATAGATGAGTACTGGTCTATTGGTCCCGGGGCCTACATAAGCCTAGCCACAGGGGTACCCAGCCATGCACCACCCACTAATGTTATTCTCCTGTGCCCCTGTCAAGCTGTGGCACAGACATACTACCCAGGGTGAATTCCCCATTTCCCATCCAATTGCCAAGTGTTTCTGTAAAGAGGGCCAATGAGTAGCATTGCCTGACATGTATGGGTAGTCCATTCCAGAGTGTGTGGATTCCCCACAACAGGGTCCTATCCCTCCAGTATGTTCTGTGTAATGTGTTGATGAGGTTTGGGACCCTGGAGTGTGTGTTAGCAAAGGGAGTGGGGTGTCTTTATGTGTAGCATGTTCAACTGCTCTGTGTATGACATAGCTGTGTATGTTGGGCAGATGTCAGCTGTGCCTGGGCAATGTGCACTGGAGTGTAGCCACAGTTGTCTGAGATGGACTGTGTATTGCATGTGTTTGAGGCTGGTAATCCCATTAGTCAGTGCACATGTACAGCATGCATTATGGGTAGGTGTGTTAGATGTGTACATGGCCTACACCTTAGCTATGACATGCACAGTGAATTGCCAAGCATAACCTTAAACCATACTCATCGGCATCCAGCCACTGCCTTGCTGGTATCCAAGAGGTACCTACATTGAGATGGGATAGAGTTGATGTCAGTGGCCACAGCTGTGGCATTGCTACAGGGTAGCTGCAATATTAAAATACAACAGCTGAAGTCCACAGTACTACAGATTATGCATTACTGCTTATCAGTACTACACAGCAACAGACCCCACATCTCACATATGAATGATCTACCTGTACAGATGCATGCACTACAGTAGTCTACTGATATGCCCTGGAACCTTACCTGCATGCTCCATGTCTGGTGTGTGCAGCACCCACCTCCATGACTGTATAAGTTTGTAGCTCTTGTGGGCAGGCAGGTGCTACCAGGCTCATAGCTCCTCCACTCTGGTGGGGGGGTGGATGTTATGGCCCCCCCTTGCAAGGTAGTCACCCCGCATGGCAGCATCACGGCGATGTACTCGGTGGAGCAGGTCACTACAATGGTGGCGGACCTGCTCATATGTACGGCTGTGCATCCCCACCTCATTCACCCTGCGGACCACATCATTCCACATGGCTGTTCTCTCCTGCTGGTCCTGGCTTGTCTGTGAGAACAACAGCTGGTAGTTGTGGATGATGCTGGTGATTATAATTTCCTCCTCAGCGGCACTGTAAGCGGGATTCCTCAGGTGCGCCATACTCCCTGAAAGACATAATGATGGAAATATGTCTGAGCAACTCATATGTGAAGTTTACCATAATACAATACACATATCAGTCTCCCGCCACCATATCAGCTCCAACATAATGTTCACACAACGCTAGTGGTATGTGTCCGGTATATGTACCAATGGGTCATATATTGCATTGTACAACACTTTCTGCTATGTGTTTATAGACATGCTCCTGTGGGGACACTAGAGTTGCTGTGCTGTTACAGAGTATTTCACCTGCAAGCCATTGTCACTGCCACTATGTTTCCACATATGTTTGTGGTATGCCTGCTATGTGATTGCTACACATCTGCCATTCTGTGATATTGGGGATATCTATGTATGCTGTTGGACATGTTCTGGGATTGTGTGGACTATTACAACCCACATATGTTCCATGACAGTTACACACCAGTATGTGTAGAGGTTATTTGCCAGCAGGAACACCACTCCCACCTAATGTGCACATGTTACCAGTCCACATCACATCCATGACCCACCATGGAACCTCATTATCTACTGTTCTATCAATACATTCATGTGGAACCACCTCAGGGGATGGTGTGCCCCCCCATGGAGCACACACAGACAGATGTCTATCACCCAGTTAGGTCAAGGTTCTTGTGCATAGGGAGCTCCACAGAGACATGGGGTATGTGCTACATCACCTGGAGCCATGCAGTACACATACACAAGGTTCGACATGCATGTTCCTCCTGCCAAGCGCACAGCCCAGGCACCTATATGTCCATGTAGATGTTGTTGTGACTGTCCATGGGTGGGCACCATGTTCCCTTTGTTCCCATGTGGGGGCTCAATGGCCTCCACATTCCAAATGTAACTACCTGTCCACAGTGTTTAACCACCACATGTGTCATACACCAGCCCTTTATGCTGTCTTGTTTGTCACCCAACCAGACCTACATACCAATATGTGCCTAATACCCTTCGCCAACATATATATATATATCCCACCATCTCATACAATTACGATGTGTTCCCAACATGGGTTACACACCACACTCCACACTCCATCTTGCAGCCATGTACTGGTGTGTAGGTATGTTGTGTATTGATGTGTGATGTTCTCTCACACATGTCATGGCAGGGGACATGTATTGACGCACACATATATATATATATATATATATATATATATATATTTGTTTTTTTATATATCTATATCTATATCTATATCTATATATGTAGACATACACACACACACACACACACACACACACACACACACACACACACACACACACATCTGTCTGTATATATATATATATATATATATATATGTGTGTGTGTGTGTGTGTGTGTGTATACATATGTGCATATACTTGTAGATATCATTTTGTGTTGCTTATATACCTATATAAATGAATAACTGTCCGAGGTTCTGTAAACATACACAGCTGTGAATATGTATCACACATATATGTATCTGTATGTGGGGTTCATACGAACATCCGGACCTCACTCATGTACCCTCTTTACTTCACAGCTGAACTGTTCGACCTTGCTGCAACACAGACAGGTGTCACATGTGAACACAGACTAACATTAGGGGGGTATATATGGTGACAAACTTTAGATAAGCATATTATACTGCTATGGCAGTTGGGCATGCTATGCTACACTTTAACATGACTGTCCTGCAGGTGATGTGGTCTCTCACCCATGTGTCTATCATGGCAGTATTAATACCCCCACCAGCCATTGGCCACAGTAATTTACAGAACATAGATATCATGGTCACATCTTTGCCATTGACTGCTGGTCTGCACATTTGACAGGTATGTCCCACTGCCCACAGGGACTGACGTTATTGTCCAGTGTAGTTGTTGAGCAGAAGATCATTACAGCAACAAGTACTGAAGGCACATATACATCATTTCACAGTATACATTCTATTATTCTATGCCATATACTACATGTCAGTAAATGCATATCTGTTTCTCATACCTGTTATGTTTTTTTCTGCAGTAATACAATCGTGAGCTTTGCGACCTTTCTTGAAAGATTTTTTTTCCTCTCTCTCTCTCAGTCTCTCCAGTAGAGTGACTGAGCTGGTTTGAATAGATTGCAGCATGCTTTTTTTGGTATTGCACATGATCAGGTGGTGGCTTCTGCACTAGTCAGTGTCCACCAGTTGCTAATTGCATGCAGCCTGCTGTGTAGTACTTCAGATAACCACTGTCATGCCAACCCTGTACTATAAATTGCTGCCTTCTATGGGTGTTGTCCCTTTACCTTTACAGTATGGATGACATCCTTCCTGTGTGTGGACATCAGTGTTTCAGACAGCAGGTAGCAATACCTCTTACAGCAGAACCTGCAGACACAGGCCTAATCCACATTTGGGTAAGGTTCCAGACCTACAGACAGTGTGAGTAGTGTTGTTGTGTGCAATTTATCCTTCTGTTCTTACAGAGTTTCTGTGTACATGGTACTTTTTCATGGAATGTTGTCTGTCTGCATAGCTCTCAACTGTGGACCTATCCATATGATACCAGGAGGATTGGCTGTTAGGTTTTGTCTGTGCACCACACAGGTATTGTCCCAGATATATCTGTGGCATTCTGTCTGTTGAGTGCTATCAGTACATGGCTACATCCATTTGTATTTCAATGTCATATCCCTGCAGAAGGGTATGCTGCAACGAATCCTGCAACACCAGCAATTTCCAGGTTGTGTAACAGCAATAATGCAAATATGGCCCTATGTCCCTGCCTCAGTCCTCCACATATATGCCAGTCTTTGTCCTGCTGTGATACAGGAAGGGTTGTTAGGTGATGGCTAGCATTACTGCTATCATCCCAGTCATGTCATGGACTCCCACACCAACTGTTGGGCCAAGTCCATATATATGGGGGCAACAGCTGGAGAACACATATGTGCCCTTGTACATTCTAGAGGTAAGTGTGTGGTACACAGTGTTCCCTGCCCTTGTACAGCCTTTTATGGGGGTTCTATGCCATTAACCTAGACTATGGCACCTTTTCAGGGATATAACTGTTAAGATGAGGGTCATTCAGTGTGATAGTGAGATGTTAGGTTAAGCAATGTTATGTACAAGATACTGTGACATTAACACAAGTGCTACTTTTCCCCGTAGAGCTTGACTACAGGGTGTAATTGGAGGCTGCTGAACTACACCTGTAATTGTTGATTGTTATGTATCCTGAAGGCAAATCCTGTTTCTACTGTTGTACTAACTGAAGGCCTTGGCCTAGACAGCATAGTATGGTATATATACATATTGCTTGCATCTACTGTTTTGTGTGGGCCTTGCATTCATGACAGATTACATATTTCAAACCTTATGTGGTGTCAGTACTGGCATACATTATTGTATAGTACACGAATAAAGGTTATCTCTGTATGCATACTTGTGTGTCGTGTCCTGTCCTTTGAATTGTGGGTGGGTATATGTAATGTCAGTATTCTCATTTGTGGGAATGGTTGCCACACTACATATTTCACAGGTGCCAGTTGAAGGGCTTGTACAATATAACTGACCTATTGGCACATCCAACATTGTTATGCAGGACTTCATGCCCATTTTATCTGCATACCACGGTGTGGGTGACACTGCTTAAGATACAATAGTACTATTTATAGTATGGAACAGATCGCCAGCATATGAGAGAAGAGTAAACAGAAGCACTCCAGGGGTTATACCTTTATTCACAGACTATTACACATTTATTTCTACTGGTACAACACTTTCTAAGGCTCTTATATTTATTTGTTATGACAGTACATGCAGACTGATTACTAACCTGTCTCGTGATGCAGCCTTTGCAGCCTAGCATCACGGGCTTGCTGATTCGCAGTTTGGTCATCTGCAGCTGTCAGAGAAATGCAGTGATATTTAGCCATACCTATCTATAGTATACACAAGCTAGGCAATTATTTACTACTTAGTAGAATGAGTACTCACTCAGTCCTGGGGCATTGGGCATCTGCCAAGACTCCTGGATCCACTGTTCCAGTTGATCCCCCCTCCACCGCTTCAGGTCAGCATGGTGGTGCTTGACCTGCTCACCAGTCTGGGGGATACCTGTGGCACTGGTGTGGTCACAGGAGAGATTGTCCCAGGCCTGCGTTTTATACTGCGAGCCCTGGTACAGGCCCTGCAGTAGTCTTTGATCATGGTGTTTTACCAGGAGCCATACCATGATTTTTGACTCCTGGATGCCTCAGCGCTGTGCTCTAAATCGAGTGCCTTCACCCACACCAGTCATTCTGCCTGCAGTAGGAAGCTACAACCAGTTATGTGTAGTATTCCTGCCTGTGGGGTTTAAATACGGTCATTTTCCTGCACTTCCTTGTGATTGGCCAGTTTTGAAAAGGCTAAGCTATGGGCAGACCTACTTACATGAGGTTGGCACTGCTTAAGGAGGTATACCACTAGGCAGATTTAATTGGCTCCCCTACACATTGCTTACACTTACTAACTTGAGCTGTGCTGTGGTTAGCATTGCTTAATAGTTAATTAGCACAATATTTGCCATTTGGCAATGATTTATTCTTCATTACAGGTTATATATGTGTCTGGTATCCATGATTTATGTGTACATACACTGTATAGGGACCTGGGGACTTCTACACTTTATTACAATAACACCTCAAATCTATGCTTACTGCAGTACTCCAGTTCACATATTTATGTTCTGTGACAGGTTATCCAACAACACACTGTACATAGATTCAGTTCACATGTTTGGTTTGATTTTCCTATGGTGAGGATTAATTTGCTGATACCTCATTCATATCTTTTGCTATGATGGCTTGGTGGTTAACTACTGTGACTATAGTGTGCAGGATCCTGAGTTTGAGCCTTGCAGAGGCAGTTTATTTTTTTTTGCTAGGCAGAACACGGGTCGCTGGATACAGTGTGATTAATGTACTTTTGAGCAGTTGTAAGCGGGTTTGCATGGGGGTAAGCACTGCCTACATGGGTTAAGCAATTTGGTGGCTTACTGGGTGTAGGACACTGTAACCGGACATTAGCAGTACTTACCTTCACGCAAACCCACACACATGGCCTTAAACTCACTTGCTAGTGCTGACATATGCTTACTACTGCTTCTTGCTGCTTAACCTAACTACTGCTTTATGCATAATGATACTGACACCTCACATGTGCATTTCCTGCAGTACTCTAGGTTATATATATATATATATATATATATATATATATATATATATATATATATGTTCTTTCACGGCAGCAGTACTCCAGTATATATATATATATATATATATATATATATATGTTATTCCATGGGTTATACAACATACATATTACTCATAATGTGCTTTGTCATGGGAAATGGTATTTCTCAGTTACCTTCCTGTCCCCCTTCCTTTCTCGCTTACATCCATGGGGCGGTCCCATTAGAATGGGTCCATCCAACCCCGACATGCCTCGGCCCATAATGTCTTACCCATCATTCCCTCCACCCCCTCCCTCCTCATCAATCATCCTTCCTACAGGTTCCATCCGAATCTCACCACACAACTACACACTGCCCACTCTCCACTTCTCGGGACCCATCATGTAAGTTGTCTCACCCCATGGATCTCCAGGGTTCCCACACATTCAGTACATGAACATACATATCCTTCTTTGCTTACCTGTAAGGCATGGTATGTTACCCCAAGGATTCTTTTTAGCAGAATTTTTGGGGTCGTCCCACTAGGGAAGAACATGCGTTTATTTAAGATTAGACTTTGCAGGTTGACACTGTTTCTCCCACTGTTAGTATCCTGCCAGTAATCTGTGTAGCAGTGCTGTGCAATGCTTAGCGGTGCTTAATATTTGATTTGCATGATATTTGCCTTTTGGCAATGATGTCTTCTTCATTACATGTTATATATGTGTCTTGTATCCTTGATTCATGTGTACGTATGCTGTATGGCATCCTGGGAACTTCAACACTTTATTGCAATAACACCTCACATCTGGCCTTACTGCAGTACTCCAATTCACATATTTATGTTATGTAGCAGGTTATACCAATTCACACTGTACATAGATTCAGTTCTCTTGTTTGGTTTGATTTTCCTGTGGTGAGAATTATTTTGCTGATTCCTCATGCATATCTATTGCTATGATGGCTTAGTGGTTAACTACTCTGACTATAGTGTACAGGGTCCTGAGTTTGAGACTTGCAGAGGCAGTTTATTTTGTTGCTGGGCAGAACATGGGCCGTTGTATCCAGAGTGATTAAGGCACGTTAAAGCAGTTGTAAGTGGGTTTGCATGGGTTTGCGCGATGGTAAGCACTGCTAACCTCTGGTTACAGTTTCTTACACTCAGTTAGCTTCTACTTTGCTTAATCTGTGTAGGCAATGATTACCCCAATGCAAACGCACTTAGGCAGCTTACTACTGCTTATTTGTGCTTAAGCCTGCTTACTAGTGCCTTATTCATTATGACACTGACACTTCACATGTGCATTTCATGCAGTACTCTAGTTCACATTTAAATGTTATGTAGGTTATATGGCAAAAAGATGTAAAAATATGTTCATATACAGATTTCACATGGAAAATTATATGTGCTGCAGTGGGACTCAAACCGGGAATGTCTGTTCGTTAGGTGGCTGCTCTAACCACTACACTATTGCTGTGCTGATTCATTTGCATATATATATTCCTTGTTATCCTCTTCAGCTGCTTTAACTATAGCTAAGCGATGGGTAAACCCGTGCACCTATGGTTAGCTGTACTCCGGGTTTTAAAAAAATAAATACAAGGGTTTCTTTGTTTTATTTCAATGTACTGTTGCTGTTGAACACATGGGGACTGTTGGTGTGGATATACGGATACCTATGAGCAGTCTCACTCATTTATTTACACTTTTTTCTGTTCTACTTTGCAGGGGCATGTTTATTCTGAGAGCTCTGCTCTCAGACACACCCCCTGCACTCGTTCACGCTCAGTGTAGGATTTGGAGCTCAGGCAGTGCACCTTCATTAATACGCATGGCGTGCTGCCGTCCTCCTCTTAAACTGCACAGTCCTGCACAGCAGATTAGTAAATCTGGGGGAAAGAGATATAATTAAGAAGTAATAAGAATTACTTAGAGTGGCTGATAAAGGTTAAAGTCTTGCAGAATAGCGGGAATCTACCAGAACAAGAAGAAATGCAAATGCAGTGTATTAAAGAGAAATATTGCTGTTAACCAATTATCTTTGATAATGACTCCAGAGCAGAAAATATTTTAGCAAGATGATTTAGGCAATAGAAAGTAGAAACAGTTATCAACAAATTTAGGGAGCCTATAATAATAATAAATGAGTATTAAGAGATATTTCAGAAATTTTATGTAACAGTTAAGATAGGAGAGCGACAAAAATGGTGATGTATAACCAATCTGCAGGAAAGCCTCCAGGAATAGATGGTATTCCTGTGGAAGTTTGGAAGTTAGGAGGGAAGAAAGTGATAAAGATCTGGAAGACTTTGTTTAACAATATTTTACAAAGATGGGAAGCACCAACACCTTGGAAGAAAACTGTGGTGGCTAACATCAGACATAGCTTCATATTGACCCATTTCAAGTGTAAACCATGATTATAAAGTGCTTATGTCTATACTAGCTAAAAAATGACAAAGCTGTTGCCAAAACTGTTAGACAGGAATCAGTGTGATTTTGTGGATGGGAGACAAACATTTGACAACATTAATAGAACAATGATGATCCAGGGGGAAGCAGAATGTAAGAAAATACCACTGTTGTTGGTGGGTCTTGCTGCACAGAAAATATTTGACAGAGTAAGCTGGGATTTTACAAGTAGGGCAATGGAAGCATTTGGATTCCCTGATACAATAATATCATTAATTAAGAGGATATATGAAGTATCAGAGGCAAGAATTAAAGTGGGAAGGTTTCACTCTGATAAATTGTGCTTGAACAGAGGAGCCTAGCAGGGGTATATTGTTTTCATTTTGTTATTTGCTTTATATTTAGAGTCATTAGCAAAGAAATAAGGAACCTAGAAATGCAAGGATATAATTGATATGGTAATCAAGAAAAGTCGGCTTTATTCGCAGGTGATATTATTTCATACCTGATAAATCCAGAAAAGGACATGTCATTGTTGTGGAACATTTTGGGACAGTTTCATGTCTTTCCAGATATAAAATCAATTCAGATATAACAAAGGCTATAGCCATAAATTATGTACCCCTACTACCCACACATGAACTGGTTCAGCAATACACATATTTGTGGGGAAATGATAAGATATATTTAGGAGAATGGATTAAAAAGTAGGGATATGTGGGAAGAGATGAAACAAAAGATAAAACAATAACTGAGAAACGGGAAGATCTTTTTTTAAGGATATGAATAATAAAATACAAGTAGTGAAAATGTTTTTAGTCCCTTTAGTTTTAAATTCAGGTCAGGCATATTAGTATTAATCAGAGGAGTTGTGGACAATAAGTAATAAGGAGTTGAAGGAATTTACGGAGAGGGAAAGTGAGCCGGATTTAAATGGGATAAGGTGGCCCTTCCAATAAAACAAGGTGGTTTACAATTACCTGATTTGAAGGAATATTTTAGACCTACACTGTTAAGGTTCATATACGTAACACAAGCAGAAGTTCAGAATTCATAATGGACAGGAATGATAATGAAGTGTTGAGAGGGGGAGATCAAGAAATAAAGAGAGAGTATGATTTTGGATGCAGATCCTTAAGGCGAATAATAACAACCACACAGATTATTATAATCATAAAATAGCTGAAAGCATTCTAAGAACTAGCCTAACACGAGAATGGAGAATGGAGATTTTACTAGTGAAGATGACTACAAGTACATATACAGAAAATAGTCAAGAGGGGGCTGGAATTTTCTGGACAAAACTAGCAAAGGAACCAAGGTATTTGTAGCAATTAACCAGAGATGTAAAGGTAACAGAGAGGGAAGAGGCCAAGAAGATGCTTGGACTGCAGGTTTGAGAATTTCTTCCCTACCAAGGATTGATATCAGAGTATAGCTAAAGATAAAGGGATAGGGTAATCATAAGTGAATGACGTGCTCTGGTAGAGTTTTTATTTGAATTTAGAAAAGAAGCTCCTGTTAAAAAAGAATAATTAGTGTGGCATATAAAATATTGCATGATAATTATAATAATCAATCAGAAGAGGTTAGAAAAGATTGGGAAAAGAGACTGGAAAAGCAATTTGCAAGAGAACAATAACAGGACATATGTAGGGCTTCCAAGTATGCAACAAAGTCCAGAAGGTTTAGGATATTTGCTTGGAAGTATTTGCACAGGTATTTTATACCCCAAGCAGACTCAAAGAAGTTTTCATTAGGTAGGTGGTAAATATTGGAGGTGAGATGGGGAAGAAAGAGGTAACTCAGAGCATATGTTTTGGGAGTGTAATGAGTTGGCAGATTTTTAAAATTCCTTGCAGAGTACTCTATCAGAAATATTGGGTGAGCAAATGGCTGTAACTATGGAAATGAATCTTTTGAGCTGGGACACAACTGAATTACCCAGACGTACCAAGGCCTTATTAATTTTAATTCTGTTGGCTACCAAAAAGCAATTACTAGAAAACAGAAGTCAAAGTCTAAGCCAACTGTATTTGAATTACTGAATAGTATAAAAGAGATACAAAAACTGGAAGAGGGATATTTGGGAAAAGAAAGGAGCAAATTACATACAAATAAATGGAAATTGTGGGAATACTACATGCAGAATAATGTTCAGCGGGAGGAGTAAGGTTTAAGAGAAGGCAAGAATTCAGCAATTTATGTTACGTTGGATTAATGATAGTTTTATTTATTTATTTATTTATTTTACATTTGTTGACCGGGCTAGTCTAACTGGATATATGTCCATTTTCAGTAGAGGCCCGGGGAGAAAAGCTCCAGGACAATAACAAATAAAAAGTAAAATACTATAGAATAAAATAAAGTTTACATAGAAAAAAAAATACTGATATACATTTTAGCACACACTGTTTAGTAATTATTTACAAAAATATAAAACACACTGGTAAATAACTAATTACAAAATATCGAAGACAAGGGTTAAAAAAAATACTATTTACAAAATTATAGGATACGACATTTATAAAGAGTCAATCATAGTAGCTTACAAGTAAGCAGTTCTACTTACAAATGAAATAAGAACAGTGGTGTCAAAGAGGGAAAGTAGAGGGAAAATTAGTAGAGTTAATCAGCTAGTCAGGGTTGTTGCAAGGGCATAGCCATTTTGTTCTGAGGAATATTTTCAGTTTTTGTTTGAAGAGGGGTAGAGAAGGAAGAGAAGTTAGTACAGTAGGTAGAAGGTTCCAGTTTTTCCCAGTAGTGTTTGAGAACAGAGAATCACTTGCCAAGTTGTTTGACTTACTAATGTTAACTAACAATTTATTTGATGATCGTAAGTTAGTAAGATTTTTATAGGGGGTAATGATGTTTGAAAGTATCGGAGTATTATTTGGGAGGTAGAGGATCTTATGTGCAATGATAAGTTGACTATATTGAAGCTGAGTTTGTAGCTCAAGCTATCCTAGTTGTTTTAGATTCTGACAGTGATGGGTTCTATAGGGATTACCAGTGGCAAATCTTGCAATATTATTATAGGATGTAGCTAGTTTGAGACAATTATGTTTTGACAGATTAGTATAGATTGGTGAGGCATAAAGTAGTGTTGAGATTAGATGGGAGTGGGCAATAGTAGATCTTGCTATAGGAGTGGGGAAGGATTTGACTATATAGGGAGCCCATTTTTCTGTTGACTGTTTTTATAGTGTTATTAATATGGGAGTCGAAGTTAAGGTTGTTGTCTATAGTAATTCCTAGGAGCTTGGTGGTAGCATCAGGGTACCATTGCTAGAAGTAACAGAGAAATCTATAGGTATATGCTTCCGGGTAGGGGTAAAAAGCAGAAGCTTAGTTTTTTTAGGATTCAGGAGGAGGCATCATTTTAAGAACCATGACTCTACTGTGTTAAACATTTTCTGAGTTAGGGACTGTAGTTCTGATAAAGATTTGGCTGTGCAGATTATTGTTGAATCATCTGCGTATTGTATACAGGTTGCATGAGGAGTAGCTTTGCAGAGATCATTAATAAAAATAGAGAATAATAGAGGACCTAGAATGGAGCCCTGGGGAACACCTAGTGTAACTGGCAGGAGGGATGATAGATTATTTTCCCACATAACAGCTTGCTGTCGGTTGCTTAGGTAGGAGCTGAACCATTGTACAGCTAGAGTATCGAGAGAAAGTGATTTGAGAATATTTATAAGCAATGTGTGGTTAACCATATCAAAAGCTTTTGATAGATCAATAACTAGAGCTGAAGAGAGAGCATTATTATTGTGATTTCTGTTAATGGTGTCAGTGAAGGATAAGAGGGCTGTAGTGGTACTATGGTATGGTCTAAAGCCATGTTGGCTTTGTGCTAGTAAGTTGTGTTGTAATAAGTGGTCTAGAAGCTGATGATGAATACATTTTTCCATTATTTTTGCTAAAGGGGATAGTAGGGCTATAGGTCGATAGTTGGAATATTCATTGGAGTTACCACCTTTATGTAGGGGGATAATGTGTGAGATTTTCCAGATGATTGGGATGGTTCCCTCATTAATGGTTTTGTTAATTAGGATTGATATTGGATAGGCTACTGCTTTAGCTGCTTTTTGCAGATATTGTGCTGGAATCTGGCCAGCAGAAGGCGTACAAGGCTTAAGTTTTAGAATGAGTTTGTAGATGAAATTAGTAGAGATGGGTTGAAATATGAAGGTAGGAAGAGAGCTAGAAATGGGGTTAGGGAGGCTGGAGCTGTCAGGGGTTAGCTGGCTGGCTAGAGATTTGATGGCTTTGATAAAAAAAGTTATTAAAGGCATTAGCAGTTTGGTTGGGAGTCTCATGATTAGCACCAGTTGGGGTTGGTGTGCTGCAGTGACCTGGGTGTAACAGACTATTGATACTTGCCCAGAATTTCTGGGGATTGTTTAGGTGTGTTTGCTGCATTTTACAGTAAAAGTTTTTTTTTGTCTGAAAGTATAGCTTTTTTTGTCATATTCTCATTTGTTTAAATATTTGTTGATCTGTTTAGATTTTTGTAGTCCTCCACCTAGTCCAGGCTTTATTTCTAAGTAACATTTTTTGCCTGGTGTCTTTAGTGAGCCATGGGGCTGGTTTTGACCTAGTTCTGATAGTACTCTTTGGTGCATATTGGTCAAGGATATTTAAGAAGGTAGAGTTAAAGTGTTCAACAGCCTCTTCAAGAGGGAGGGTTTTTAGGGGAGACCAATCACAAGAGCTAAGTTCAGTTTGGAATAACCTTTAGTTAAACTGTTTATTTGACCGTATAGTCCTATATGATGCTTGGTGTGGGATATCAATCTTTTGCCTGATTATGTAGGTCAAAGAGTGGTCACTTACATCATCAGGGAAGACACCTACTTTGTAGGGTTGGTGGTAGTTATTAATATGGATCCAATCCAAGGTGCTCTCTTTTTTGGTAGGTTTGTTAATTCTAGTTGGGGAGGTGATGGTCTGTGAGAAACCATGAAGGTTAATATGAGAAGTAGGATGGTCAGTACCAATGCATCTCCAGTCAATATTGAAATCACCAAGGATTATAGTTTCTTGTGGGAAGGTTGATGATACCCAATTAAGTATATCTTCAAGTTTAGATACATTGTTTCCAGGAGGTAGGTAGATGCAAAAGATGTACAAGGATTTATTAGAATTAAGTTGTACTTTAAAAATAAGAACTTCTGCATTACTGTCTTTTGGCGAGTTATAAGGTAAAGAGGTGACTTGTAATCCATCCTTGAAAAGAATTGCTACTCCCCCTCCCTTTCTCTTTGAATGGTCTAGTTGTACTATATTGTATCCTGATGGAAAGATTTGATTATCCTGGGTTGCTGGTTTTAGCCATGAGTCTGTTAAACATAGAAAGTCAAAGGAGTGTACATCCAAGAGAGCATGGAGATGGGCAACTTTGTTATTAACACTCTGTATATTGAGGTGTGCTATAAGGAGTGCATTAGGGTGTTTGTTTTGGGTGTGTGGGATAGAGGGTTTAATGGTTATAGATTCAGTAGAAAGGATATTTGCTGGGCCTGGACTGGGATGGATGTCTCCATCTTGTAAGGAATTCTTTTTTAGTTTAAGCAAAATATAATGTAAGTTATTAGTTTGATACTGAGCTTTCTTAGGTAATAGGCTATTGTATTTAATGTGTGCCAGTCTGTGGTACTTTACTAGTAAGTATGTAGGTGTGGATAAGATATTTAAATTATTATGGGTGAAGGTGTGGCTATGTGTAGCTGTTTGTTTGGTGGAATAATGATATTGAAAATAAGTTTGGTGTTCAAAAGAGGTTAAGACATAGGCTGAGGTTAAAACAGATAAGAATATGGTGCTAAGTAGTAGCGTAGTTGGTGTGGAGCTAGAAGTGGTAGACATGAGTGTATAAGTAAGGGAAATTTAAGCAAGGTCAGAAAAGGTTAAAGTATAAGAGAGGTTTAAGTGGAAGTAAAGGTACAGCAGGAGGGGGCTAGTGATAGGGATGTGTGCTGTGTGGATGTGGTGTAGTTATAAAGGGTAGAGAGAGTATCCTATTTGTTGGATTGAGGAGGAGGGTGTGGTCTGGTATTATAAGTCTAGGATACCTGGGGTGGGTGGGAATTGCGGGTAGGGTAGGGGAGTGGAGTGAGCCCACAGGGTGAACGGAGCGGGAAGAGACAAGAGGAGGAGGACAAGTTCAGAAAACAATCAACAGAGCACTGACTATTGAAGGTAAGTATAGTTGAGGGAAAGAGTATAGATGAAGGAAGTAGAGATAGAGAAATACCTTGTAACAAAGGGGTACAACTAGGAATCTAAAGCAGGCAAGATTGTTAGCAAGATTGCCACCGCAGCAGTAAGGTATGCTAGACTGTGAGCCAGAGGGATAGACCTATGGAAGGTAGGATTGGGTAGGGGTGCCACCTGGTGGACAAATTATGTACTACAACAGATGTTTAGCAAGTGTAAAGTCTGGTCTAACATATGGTAGGAAATAGGTTATCTGGTAGGGAGGGGGTAAGGCTGCTGGCTATCCTGGCTTGGAAGCATCCTGTAAAACCACCTGAAAAACTAGATACAGACAGACTAATTGTCAGGTGTAAGCAAGCACATACTTTCTTGCTTCCTCTTTGAGAAGGTGTCTGGTTGGGAGGCAGTGAGAAGATGCAGCTGGAAACCTGGAAGGGGTCCTTAGTCTTCAGGCAGGAGGTTTTTGAGAGTACTGCAGCATAAGCAATTTGTATAGCTAGGTACTACTGGGAAAGAAAGAAAAGGTGCAAAGACACAGAAGGTAAAAATAAAAGATTAGTTCAAGCAAGGTACTTTGAGCAAATAAATTCCACATACAAAAAAAAATCCTTCAATAAAAGGTACTTAATTCAAGGCTACAGGCTAGGTACTTCTTTCAATAAAACAGGTAGGAACATTTAGTCTAACAAGTCATAGCTTAACCATTTTAAATAAAGCAAAACTATATTCATAGTATAGCAGACTAGCATGTACATCAGTTAGCTGATCTAATTACTGATATATAGATATGATATTCAGTTCATATCTAAGGCAGGTACTCTTAGTTTAGGACACACATGATTGGTGAGCTCACTTATAATGCACATGTGTATCTGAATCCTACTTTATGAACATAGGTAATAAAAGGATTGGTCATATAGGGCAACTTAATTCAGCATAGGCTACATCAGAAAGTTAAAATTCAATCAGAATATTCTCACAATTACACAATTTCATCTAGCTTTAGTGGGGAAGGCTATATAAGCTATAACAGAAAGTTAAAATTCAATCAGTACATTCTCAAACATACACAATTTCAACTAGCTTTACTGGGGAAGGCTAAATAACAATATATCCTAGGTGCAGCAAGAGGAAAGAGAACACTACGTGTTCCATGATTGCCCAACTGTTAAAGGAGAGCAGTAAGAGCGCTGCTATAGTGAACAAACAATCTATTGTTATCAACGAGTCATAAGGAATACTTATTTACACACAAACCAACAAAGAAAATATCCTTCTAGCTTAACCAAGTGGCAAGTCTTCTTGATAACAAGCTTTATTTCCAATATGGATGGCTCTGCCAATTTATCTCTTTTCTAGCACTGTAGGCTAACAGCTTAAAACTAGTGGCATAGTTTGTTAAATATAATTTAGACTGAACATAATCAGTACTAACAGCATATTAAAACAGTACTAGCATAGCATAGCTTGTCAATTATAATGCATAATAAGTTGTTCAGTTGCAGGCACAGCTTATGAGTAGAATTATACTCTTTAAAGCGTTGGTATGATCAATCGCTTCAAGGTATTTCCAAGAGAGAGACAAAGATTCAGTAATATTTGCAGTTAACATTAGCTAGAGAAGTATATAAAAAGGGCTACGAACAGCTCAAATAAGCTCTCCCAAATATAGGTAGCATAAGCAGAAGCTAGCGTTGATGAGGAGGGGTACAAATAACTTCTAAAATTAGTACAGTTACCTAGAGTTCATAAAAAAGTGCTAGGAACTGTACAAAGTAAATGCACCCAGATATTGGGAGCAAAAGCAAAAGCTAGCGTTCATGAGAAGGGTAGGGACTGATTGCGTTGAAATACGTACTAGGTACGATTAATTCACGCTAGACATTAAATTCCACACTTAAAGTAGTCAGAATATAATTAAGGTAGAGAGGCTTTAGCTAAAGATGTTTAATAATCAGAGCTCTCTCTAATGTGAAAAGAGGATGGCCATAACCTCTCCACGTGTGCAACGCAGATGGAATACAAACGGGACAACAGCTAACCAAGATAAATGCTAGGTTTTTACCTTATCCGGAGGAAAGAGGTTAAACAGCTCAAACTCTTAACTGTTAAAAGTATACCAGATAAGGAGGAGGCTATAATCTAGGGGAACGCAGTTAGATTGCAACGTCTAGTTATAAAAATAACATGTTCAAAAGACGATTTCCTGTACATAATGGGTATGCATTCATTCTAAATATATAGCTGAGCAGTCGCTAGATAAAAGGTAAACTGTAGTTTTAAAGTGGGAAACGCTATAACAATGCGACTTCTCAGTACAAAGCATCCAACACAAAGCAAGTCCCTTCGTACAGATCAGTATGCCTTAGAAAAAGTTCTTAAGCACATCGACTGTCCCGAGGCATATGCATTGAAATCAACACATCTGTTACACTAATGCTAACATACAGTCTTAAAGTTAACCATATTCAGCAGGTCGTAACTTACTACAGCCAAAGACGCTAGGGCCAGGATCACTCAACAGCTAGGGACAAGTTAAAGATAAAGGATGGCGCCACGAGGATCTACCTATACTTATGGAATTAGAGGGGATGATGGGTGGAGGGGAGGAAGTGAGAAAGGTATAAGAGCAGGTCAAACGGGGAGGGGCTAATAGCTAGGTAGTGGGATAACTCGAGGGACACTTTCTAAGGCAAGACCGACTGAGAAGAGATACAGAGACAGAAGAAGAGTACTAGGATACAGAGTTATGGGGACAGGTACAATGATATTAGTGGATGAGAGGGGGAAAACAGCAGTAAGAGATAAGTATAATCGGAAGAGACAAGAGGAGGAGGACAAGTTCAGAAAACAATCAGCAGAGCACTGACTATTGAAGGTAAGTATAGTTGAGGGAAAGAGTAGAGATGAAGGAAGTAGAGATAGAGAAATACCTTGTAACAAAGGGGTACAACTAGGAATCTAAAGCAGGCAAGATGGTTAGCAAGATTGCCACCGCAGCAGTAAGGTAAGCTAGACTGTGAGCCAGAGGGATGGACCTATGGAAGGTAGGATTGGGTAGGGGTGTCACCTGGTGGACAAATTATGTAATACAGCAGATGTTTAGTAAGTGTAAAGTCTGGTCTAACATATGGTAGGAAATAGGTTATGTGGTAGGGAAGGGGTAAGGCTGCTGGCTATCCTGGCTTGGAAGCGTACTGTAAAACCACCTGGAAAACTAGATACAGACTGACTAATTGTCAGGTGTAAGCAAGCACATACTTCCTTGCTTCCTCTTTGAGAAGGTGTCTGGTTGGGAGGCAGTGAGAAGATGCAGCTGGAAACCTGGAAGGGGTCCTTAGTCTTCAGGCGGGAGGTTTTTGAGAGTACTGCAGCATAAGCAATTTGTATAGCTAGGTATTTCTTGCTTCCTCTTTGAGAAGGTGTCTGGTTGGGAGGCAGTGAGAAGATGCAGCTGGAAACCTGGAAAGGGTCCTTAGTCTTCAGGCAGGAGGTTTTTGAAAGCACAAGCAATTTGTATAGCTAGGTACTATACAGCCAAAGATGCTAGGGCCAGGATCACTTAGCAGCTAGGGACAAGTTAAAGATAAAGGATGGTGTAGAACATTATTGAACAAATAGGTAGCAATAGGTAGTTAGAAATAAAGAGAGAAAAGATATGTGATGTATAACGTTTGTAAATGGAAAACATGTCAATATGATTTGCTTTCTTTGCTGTTAAAGCATGTTTACTTGTGTCTTAAAGGATAATTTACTAAAGGTGTTTAAAAACAATTATGTTTAAGTGTGTAAATAAAATGATCAAAGGTAAATAAGGAAACAGAACAATGTGCATGAAAATAAGGATAACATGCATATATTC
This sequence comes from Protopterus annectens, assembly GCF_019279795.1. Classification (NCBI taxonomy): domain Eukaryota; kingdom Metazoa; phylum Chordata; order Ceratodontiformes; family Protopteridae; genus Protopterus; species Protopterus annectens. The sequence goes on from NC_056729.1 coordinate 1,243,266,659, forward strand.
ACATACTGCGGGACCAATCAGGTACAATTTTTTCATGCTTGAGGGCAAATATTATCATCAGAAGAGAGAAGTAGCCATGGGTGCAGGTATGGCCCAGAATTATGCCAGTTTAGTTATGGCTTACTGGGAAACACACATTTTTCAATCTAGAGAAGGTTACGAGAAAGTAATTTCCTAGTTCCGTTTCATAGATGATTTGTTCTTTATTTGGAAGGGACAAATAAGTGACTTGGAATCTTATTAGGGAACATGAACCAAAGCACAACTTTTTTGTCATTTTCATACAGTTTCCATAAGTCCAAGATCTGCTTCTTGGACTTAGAGGTACAAAATGACTTGAAAGAGAAAAGGTTGAAAACAGACAATTGTAATCAGGTCTTATGTAATAGGTTTCTACGTTGGGGTACCGGGCAAAAATGGTGTAGAACATTATTGAACAAATAGGTAGCAATACCAATAAAGAAAGGGTTTCCAACAGTAACATAAAAGAATGGTCTTTTTCCATGTCATTAGTTTACTCCTAGGACAGTGCTGCTATCCACAACAACTGGAGAATTTTTGAGATCAGTGAGGAAGTCAGTAGAGTTGTAGGTAACAAACCATTTTTTATCAATAAAAAAGCAAACAACATTAAAAAGTAAAAACCAAACCAATTGTACCAATTAACGATGGCATCAGACTTGTCCTGAACTCGATTAGTAACTTCCACCCGCTGGTCTAAATTCAAAAGAGGGGCAAAGGAAAATGATCTTTTATGCATCACTTCTTTTTTTATTTCAGTAAGGAATTTCAAAGGGTACCCCCTGTTAAGGAATAACTCTATCAACTTAAAAATCTAATTTTTAAAGGTTCCATCTACACTAGTCAGTCTGGAAATTCTTACCATCTGCCCCATGACCACTCTACATTTTTGATGTTGAGGGTGGTTACTGTTATAATAAAGAACGGTATTTGAAAAAGTAGGCTTTCTATACACTGAACTCTCAAGTGCCCCTTCTTTCTTTGACAAATGTATGTCTAGGTAATCAATTTCATCCTGTTCCCATTTACTAGTAAATCTAAGGAATTTTGTTGTTCCATTTAAATATTCAACAAATTCATGGGCTTCTCCTTCATCACCCTTCCAAAGAATCAGGGTATGGTTTCTGAGATAAGCATGTTTGAAAGAACATGTGAAAATAAAATTGAAAACTGGTTAAGGGTAGGGAAAGACTAAATAATAATCTGACATGGGAAGAAAGTCAACTTTTACAAGTTTTGGCCGATGACAAAAACCTGCGAATAATGACCCCTGACAAAGGTGGGGGGGTGGATTGTTTTAATGCGGAAGATTGATTATTCGGCCAAGATGGAAAGCATCCTTAATGATCCCTTAATGTATGAAAGAGTGTCCAGACATGAAGTTAATAGGGCATATGCCTGGACTGATATAATTTTATCTCAAGAAATGCTGAAAGGCAGAATTGATGGAAGGGATTTGCATTATTTAATGGTCAAGAACCCAGTTCTTCCACATATTTTTGGAATTCCTAAAACCAATAAAAGCATTACCAACCCTACTTTCAGACCCACTGTGGCTGTTAGGGGTTTTAAAATGGAACCCCTGGCAGCATGGATAGATAAACAAGCAGGACCTTTAGTGAAGGAAGTTGAACATATAGTAAGGGATTCCTGGCATAGCCTAGAGAGATTGGCTAAATATAGGAATGGCTTGAATCATTTACACAGTTTTTTGACAATTGATGTTGTAAATTTATTTTCAGTCATTCCTCATGGTAGAGGGGTGGATATGTTCAGAGAGAACATATCCTGTATTGGTATGCTGGATTCAGAAAAAATGGAGGTACTGGTTGAGTTCATGGAAATCATTCTCAATAACAACTTCTTAATCTTTGAAGGTGAATATTTTTATCAAGTGGCAGGAGTAGCAATGGGAGACAAGTGTGCTCCCATTTATGCCAACTTGGTTTTGTTGGATTGGGAGAAGAAGTTTGTTTTCAGTTCCAGATTTCAGGATAAAATCCTGTTATACAATAGGTTTTTGGATGATATCCTGATTCTTTGGAAGGGTGATGAAGGAGAAGCCCATGAATTTGTTGAATATTTAAATGGAACAACAGAATTCCTTAGATTTACTAGTAAATGGGAACAGGATGAAACTGATTACCTGGACATACATTTGTCGAAGAAAGAAGGGGTACTTGAGAGTTCAGTGTATAGAAAGCCTACTTTTTCAAATACACTTCTTTATTATAACAGTAACCACCCTCAACATCAAAAAGGTAGCGTGGTCAAGGGGTAGATGGTAAGAATTTCCAGACTGACTAGTGTAGAAGGTACCTTTAAAAATTAGATTTTTAAGTTGATAGGGTTATTTCTTGACAGGGGGTACCCTTTGAAGTTCCTTATTAGCATAAGAAGTAATGCATAAAAGATTGTCTTCCTTTGCCACTATTTTGAATTTAGACCAGAGGGTAGAAGTTACTAATCGAGTTCAGGACATGTCTAATGTCATGGTTATTCGGTACAATTAATATGCTCCTAGCATAGTGGATATTATTAATAAATGTTGGGAACTATGCTTTGAAATGGAAATGTTGTCCAAGTTAGGACCTAAGCCCCAAGTAGTATTTAACAAGGGGAAGAATATATAGGACATCTTGGAGAGGCAGAGACGTAAAGGTTCCTACAGGTCATTCATGCAAAATGTGGGGCCTGTAGGGCATGTAGGTACATCAATAATGGTCCGTATGTGACCATTGCTAGTTATGAATCTTCTATACAGTGCCCAGGTAAATGCAATTGTAATTCTTCCATGGTAGTGTATGTTGCTATTTGCCATTCCTGTCCCGGATTTTATGTGGGAAAAAACACTTGGTGATTGAGGGACAGGATCGGAGAACATTTGAGGGCAATAAAAATAAAGCTGTACATAATGCCTTATTTGTACATACCACCAAGTGTGTTGATTTTAATAAATTTATATTTTTTGTGATTGACAAAGTTTCAGTCAATGAAAGAGGTGGTGATGTAAAAATCTTATTGGAAGCCAAGGAGTTCAAATGGCAGTTGCGTTTGAATGCCTTATGGCACCGGGCTTGAATGACTTTATATCTATCAAGCCTTTTTTGAAAATAAGACAAGATCAAATTGCTTGAACTGGCTTTTTGGCATTTTATTTTTAAACATCAAGCTTGAATATTTGTTAACAGGAATTTTTTTCTGTATCTTTAAAAGTTCATGCTGTGTCTTTAATTGTGTTATGTAATGTCATGAGCTGGTTCAAACGATTCACTGAAGGTTTTCTTAGAGGCAGTATTTAAATGCGTTTGTGTAACTTTGTGAACAACTCTGAACAAGCCTATTACTGTTTGGCAAAAGTGCTTAGTTGTTCTAAGTGGATTATTAAACAGCCTGCTGTTTTTATGGAAGAATCTATTCCTGTGTGGATTTTTTAACAGCCTGTCGCTGTTACTGGTTACGGTACATTGGTTTGTTTTTTTATTTAGTTGCAGTGGGTTTTTTGGCTGTTTTTGTTTTTTGTAACATTTAAAAGTACTTGGAAAAGGAGGAGAACAAATATCAGGTTGTAGGCAAAAGAGGGATTTACAAGTGCCATAGTTGCACCCAGTGTAAATACATTAAGGAAAGTTTTTACTTTGTCAACCTTAGAACTGAAAGAATATATCCAGTTCTAGAGTTCTTCACAAGTAGAGCTATATATATGGTTTGTATGGCCAATTGTTGCACCTGTGAGCAAGGGAGCCCGCAGGATTTTTTGCAGGGGGGTGCAAACCCAGAGCCCCACCATGCAGCACCCCCCCACACACACACACACACGCAGCCATTCCAGTGTCCCATTACTTGGCTATTTCTTCACAGTTGCCATAAACACTTTTCAAAACTCTCAGCATGCATACTGTTTTATACTTTACTTCTACAATGACTAAATATATTTGGGTTTAATTTACAACTTTTATTTCAAATTTTATAGCACAAACACTGAGACATTTGTTAAACAAAGCAATAGTCTTACAATGAAAACAGACAACATTAAAACTTCTCTGCCTTTGAAACTCACATTCACTGAAACAGCATTGAAACCTACATTCAAAGAAAATGCATCTGGGCACTGGCTGGTTAAGTTTACGTTTGGGCTGTTTTCAAATCATAGGCATCCTTGCACACATGTTTAGGACCATGCAAAAGTATTGTGATTCACCTTCCTGATTGTATTAATTATAATATATAATAATTGAATTATATCCCTTGTATAATACAGCATCACATGTTAGAGTACGTTTTAAATTTATAGTTTTGAACATTTTTCCAGTAAGCAATGAAACAAAACATATGAACCAGTAATGACAAACTGCCCAGTTCAGATAATTTTAAACATAAAGGGCCACTCAAACTTCTGTCATTACAATCCACCAAAATCAGTCAGTATGCACAATCTGTGCAGAAGTAAGTCATCTGAACAATTCTACATTAAAAAGATCTGAAACAAATGAAGAGATTGTTGCTAGAAAACAACTTAGATTTCAGTGTTTTATCTACAAATTCAGTGCCTGTTGCCCTTGAGGAATAAATTGCCTAGGTTACATTAAAAGAAATGGTAAGCTGGTATATTGCAGTAGGGAATGGGTGACAAGCTGAAAAAGAGGTTCAAAGTTACTAGGCGTCTCATCCAAAGGAGGACATACTAAGGAATGTAGTATCCCACCCCCTTAAAATACAAGTGAAAGCAGCGCACTTGAGATGAGTGTCAGTAGTTTCCCCTAGGCCCTAGTGTTACTCTTGTGTTCACATGGATGGAATGCTACTACAAGTTTCAGCAGCTTCACCTAGGCCCTAGTGTCTTGTGTCACTCTTGGGTTCGCATGGATGGAGTGCTATTGTTGGAGTAGAACCTACAACCCTCTACATCAAAATGCAAGTATGCTACCTGCTGTGCTACTAACACTGCTTTAAAATTATATGCCACAATAATGATGACATTTGCTAAACAAAACAGTTGTACATTTTAAGCAGACTTACCATGAGCCGCAGTAAACTTCTCTTCCCTTGAAGTTCACAATTCCTTGAAAATTCCCTTGAAGATAAATTCCACCTGCTAACTCTAACTAGGGCATTTCACTCTCTCTCTCTCTCTCTCTCTCTCTCTCTCTCTCTCTGTCTCTCTCTCTCTCACACACACACACACACACACACACACACACACACACACACACACACACACACACACACACACACACACACACACACACACACACACACACACACACACACACACACACACACACACACCATGCCTGTCAGTTTTTTAGTACAAGTAATCTGGACAAAGCCTATTATAATGTTGGGGACAAAGGCCCAAAACTAGGGACACATTTAGAAAGTTGCTAGAATAACAGAATTTGCGTTAGAATGCATTTTCTGAAAGATATGAAGTCTCAAACTGAAATGCATGTCATTATTTATTAACATTAATTCTTAGCTCATCCCAGTGATTTGTCAAAAAAAAAACTAAAAAACAAAACAAGAATTTTTATGAGGAACAGACCAAAAATATAAAGCAGAAATCTGAACATTCTGTGAAAATCTGTACAGGTGAGAGGTATGAGTCACACATAAATTTCCCTACCTCCTTAGAAATTTAATAGCTTCAATTTAACACCAGAACATATAAAATGTTAGATGACTGCATTAAATCTCTATGTTTCTAGCTACAAGCCTACAACACTTCGTGTTGTCACATTTGAAAGGGAAATAATAAAGACTTAAGCCTTCACCACCTTTTCAAAAAAGCACCTCTAGACAGTGCTGTGGTGATTCTTCAGTGCTGTTCCATTCCTACTGCTCACTCCAGGTAATTGGCCTCACCACTGGGGACAACACAAGCATGGCACAACAACCAGAGACTGAGTTCACAGAAAACGTAAGCCAACCACTGCATGTGCACATCTAACTAAAAACACCATAAAATCCCTTCAAAAAGTAGCACTCCATCCATGCGAATACAAGAGTGACATACGACACTAGGGCCTAGGTGAAACTACTGACACTCATCTCAAGTGTGCTGCTTTCATGTTTTGATGCCAAGCTTGAAGCTGACATTCAGTGTAGAAAAAAAATTACACGGAGCTTCTTTCTTGTCTGTGTGATCAACGTACCTTAAGTGCTGCACACACCACCACACGACGAATCTGAAAATCTGAGCTAAAGATCTCTTTCTGGTCACAAACATCTTTTACTCTATCTGCTGCCACTGTCAACAATCTGGATAACTCTACACAACTGTTAATGGTTGAAAACGGAGATGCAGTTTGAGGAGGAATTGAGGCTCATCATATACATCATGTGACTGCAACTTCTAATAGCATCTCCTCCTCCAAATTTCCGAACAATGCAAGTTTCACAGAAAAAAAAGTAAGTTGAAATCGAAAATTATACGGTTTTGCCAGTACATTTTTCGATTTCAAAAAATCATCACAGATAAATTAAAAAAATCCAGGGGGGTGCAAGTGCACCCCCTTGCACCGCAGGCACCAGTGCCTGTGAGGCATTTTATATAGGGAAGACAAACAGAGATTTCAAAAAAAGGATTAATGAACAGCAGTGCGCCATTCCTACAAAGAGCAAAGAAAATCTTTAGCCAAACATTCTACGGAATGTCGTTTTCTCAACAAGTTTGTTTTCTGTGTCATCCATCACGTTCTACAAGATTTTAATGGTGACAGAGATAATGAAATGGAATATAGGGAACTCAGATGGCAAATTTTATTTCATGCCTATAGTACACAGGGAGTCAACAGTCATGTGGTGGTAAATAGCATAGTAAGAAGTGCAAATAGAATTTTTTATTTTGTTCAATTAGAGTGGAAAGTAGTTTGTTTTAGATAAAAAAAACTTTTTTATAAGTATTTGTTCAGTTGTGTCATGTGACAGGAAATTGTGGTTTGTAAGTTATTTAAACACCAGTATTTTAAGTAAATGTATGTTCTGATAAAGGCAAGAGGTGCCGAAAGCACTTAACATTAAACATCTGCATATATTCTCTTCTTCTGTGGCTTCTTTTGTGTGTTTTACTTCATTTTACCACCTTTTCGGGGCTCCCCAATAATTTTTTTGTATATATTCACATAGTGCAGAATTATCCAGGTAATAATGAGGAAGTGACATAGAGTTGTAACATGTGAAGGATTATATGTAATAGAAACTTTTTAATTATGTGACACATTCTGTAGTTTGGCATTTGCATTTGTATTGTTTTAGTAGATACTCTTTGAGTTTAGGCCTGAACTTACAGTTGTTAGTATTCTCAGTGAGACACTGCCATAGTTTGGGTCTAAGACTATGGTCTGAACTATAAAGTTTGGTAGAACAGGGTTGGTGTGTAAGGCCACATGTAGCCTGGATTCTAGGGTTGTTGCTATGAGTTTCATTGTGAGAGAACATGGAGAGTCTTAGTGTAGTAGTTTGGCTTTGGCTTGAAAAGATAACCAGATTGCTTTTGCTAGCTTAAGGAAGTGATATTTGTGCTGAGGGGAACTAGTAATGAATAATCATATTTTGTTTAATAAATCTGTAAAGTTGCTTTTGTTAGATGCAGTGGTGTACAAAGTTAAGCTATATTCAAATCATGCTAGCAAAACACCTATGCCAATTTCTGCCCTGGATAGTGATGAAAGAAATTTTGATATTTTATGAGCCAAGAATAGAAGGTAGTAGATTTTAGATCTACGTTTTTGAATGTGCTCTTGAAAGATGAGGGATTGCTCAAGCCAGACACCCAAGCCAGAGGCATAGCTAGGAAGGGGTGAATAGCGCAGCTGCCCCAGCTGCCCAGGTGCAAGATGTTAGGGGTCACAATGGGCAGATGCACATCATGCAGCAGTGCAGTACTGCCATTTAGAAATTAATGCCTATACTATGATCAGAGCTGAAGTCCTTCCACTCTTTATGTGTGGTATTTATATCAAGCCATTTGTTAAATTTGTAGCAAGTGGTTTGCTACAGTTTTTGAAAAGTGAAGAGGGTTTTTTTGTCCTCAACCTAGACCTTTTTTGTGATCATAAACTTGAAGAAGAGTTTTTTAACGTCCTCCACTTAGAGTGGAGGGGAGGGGCAGATTGAAGAACTGCACAGGGTAGCAGATAGCCTAGCTACAGTTTTGGCCAAAGTATCTGAATGATAAGGTTGTTTCAATCAGGTCATTGCGCTGGTCCCTAATACTGTGAGAACTAGTGGCTTTGGCAATTTTTTTCTAGGTGTCAAAGAGCATAGCCTTATTTATTTATTTTTTTTTTGGGGGGGGGGGGGTAGAATGAAAAGGAGCTTTTTAGTGGTGAGTCACTTGTTTAGATCCCAAAGCATGTAGTTGGTTTCGGGTAACATGATTTCAGGGTTGGACTTATAAATAACCATGTCATCAGCATATAGGAGGCATTGTACATGGGGTAGGTCAAAGAATAATTTAGTTAGGAAATGAACAATAGTAAAGGGGCAAAAGTGATCCCTGAACAGCACCTGAATGAGTGCAGGCAGTGTCTGATAGAAAGGAGCCAGTCTTTACTGAGAAAGATCTGATGGGCATCAGGTTTTTGAACTCCTGAGTGGTTTCTGGGATGATGTCAATATCTAAAGGGTGGGTAAGTAAAGTCAAGTGTTCCAGCATGTCAAAAGCTTGGGTTAAATCAATGAACATGGCCGTTGTTAGGTTCTCTTTATATCTGGGTTAATGGGTATGCTATCAGTTAAGGTCCAGAGTGCTGTTAAGGTACTCCTTCCATAGGTTCATAGAGTGGTGCTAGGCTAGCTGCCCTTGTGGGCCATTTTAAGCCTAGCCAATTTCCCTTTTGGAGCTTGAATTAACTTATCCCATTTGGTGTTACCCTTTCAAAAAAAAAAAAAATAATAATTTGATAACTAGGTAGGCCCACTGGACACATAATCCCTTTTCAGGGGCAATCCAAAAGCAATGTCTGGTTAAGAAAATTGTTCAGAGTCACCCAGTAGACAAATGAGAGCTGAAGGAATCAAACCTTGAACCACCAGAACTACAGCTTACAGCCTTAACTCTCAGCACCAGACTTCTTGTTCAAAAGCAATTTTGCTTGATGAGAGCAAGTAGTATTTTTCTATGTGAGTCGTACGTTGGTTACAAATACATTTTCAAGGATTTTGTCAAGAGCAGAAAGTATGAAGATGGGCTGAAAATGACTGGTGGATGTCTTCCAGATTGTGGTCATGGTTCTAGTTGTGAGACTAAGGCTGTATATTTGTTTTAGAGGGGTGACAATGTAATTTATGCAGTGTAAAGTAACCAAAGGCATAAGTAGTCAGGGCTGGAGGAAAAGTCAAAAGGAATTTGTTCACATAATGGAATAATCTGTTCAGCTGTAATTTTTGTGCTGTAGAAGCGAGGCAGGTAATCTGGGGTTTGGGAATTGGTTGGGTGGAAGTGGGGGAATTGAAGTGAGTAGAAGGGAGGTTTCTTTTAAACAGCCAGAAAAATTAAGGGCTACTAGTTTGATAAGGGATGTCCCCTTGTAAGGAAAAATCCTTTGGATGTGCCCTGCCAGAGATGCTATTCACTTCATTGCAGAATGCTTTGTAAGAATGTAGGAAGGAGATTTGCTTTGACTTGAGGTATTTTACTTTGTGTCAATGGATGGATGGCTTGTTTTGTGACATTCTGCAACTTGGTGTAATGATCTCTAGTAATAGCTGAGGGGAGTTGTTTCCAACGTTTCTAAAGAGCATCTTGAAGGAACATTAGTGTTTTCAACTTGTTGGTAAGACATTCAGTTATACTATGCTTAATGCATCTAGTTATTATAGGGAAGTGCATGTTCTGAATTGAGAGGAAAAGTTGTGAGAATTCATTTGAAGTGGTGTTATGATCAGTGAGGCATAGTATGTGAGACAAATCTCTACTAGAGAATTGTGTTTGTAGTCTGAAAAGTTTGTGTGGAGATTTTGGTTTGAAGGAAATCATCTTGGGATGGGACTTCATTTTCAAGTTCTGAATGTGGAAGGTTACAGAGCAGTGTCCACTGAAGGTGTGTGGGTGAGTGATGATACAGGAGATGGAAGGGTGGGAGATTATTTTGAAGTCTAGGAGTGAGTGGTAATTTATCTTAAAAATTAGGTCTGTTTGGGTTGGTTATGGCTTGGCATAGTTTCAGGTTTAAGGTATCACACAGTGAAAATTCTAGACTGGGCTTTTCTTACAGTTTTTACTGAATGGTTTGTCTGTGTGTCTTTTTTAGCCTTTGGTTTGGATGTTAGCTGGAATATTTTGCAGGCTCCTTAATCTTTATGGACCTCAGCTGGGTTTAAAGACTCTGTGTTTCTGAAGTATAGCCAAACTATCCACTAATGCTGTGCTGATGAGGTCAATAAAAAGACCAAAACATGCACGTCCACAGCTAATGGGTGTGGCTTTATTGGCCTGAATGCAACCATAAAGACTTAAAAAGTAAAAAAAGTCATGGACATTCAGAAGCCATGGAGCTGGAAAATGTGATGTACTAAATGGGTCATTTGAAAATATCCCATGGGCCTCCACTACAGGAGGTTTAAGGTGTCACACAGTAAAAACTCTAGCTTGGTTGGGTTTTTCTTGCAGATTTTACTGAAAATGAAAACAAGGAACATTGCTTTTTGCAGTGAGGACACAACCCCATGTGGGGCGATGTGTCCACCATACCCCTGCTATTTATATATATTAACTCCAAGACTGTGCAATATATTGGAAGGGGCATAGGCCCCTACCCTAAGTGTGCAATCTTGCTCACCTGTCGACCATCTGGTTAGTTGATCAAATGTGGTCGATTACACAGATGTCGAGCAAACATACACTCAGGATTCTTCAGGGCATCACATACACATGGCTAAAGAAAAACTGCCAATGGGGAAAAAAAAAAAATATATATATATATATATATATATATATATATATATATATATATATATATATATATATATATATATATATATTAATTTTAGTCTTTCTGTGTGTGTGTGTGTGTATGTTTGTGTGTGCGTGTCCGCGTGCGGTGTGTGTGTGTGTGTATGTGTATTGCTCTTTCCCTCTCTTTTCTCCCTCTCTCTCTCTCTCTCTCTGTGTATATATATATATATATATATATATATATATATATATATATATATATACACACATAATATTTCATCACTGAATGGGAATGGGAAAAGCTGGTACAGCTGATCAAAAGTCAACTGTACGTGCTTTTTTGAGCAAAATTTCACTACAACTGGGTTTGGGAAATTTGTTCTTTTCCCCACTGTAGTGGGATCTTGGAGTTAGTATATATAATTAGCAGGGTGTGTGTGTTGGGTGCAGGGTATATTTTTTCAGTGATTTAATGTTTCAAACTGTTGAAAGTTCAATGATTTCTGTTTTGGAATTATGACGTAGTTGATATATCATAATTTCATAATCATGGGTATCCCAATGATTCAAAAATACCCCCACCGTGGGTCATATAGGCTGTCGTAGAAAAGTCCTGTTTCTACTATGTAGTATTTTGTGATTCACAAATGTATTACCTGCAATGAAGAGAGGCCTCATTATCAGCTAATTAGAATGTCTATGAACTGCAGCGAACTCCAGTGAAATGCAGATCAGCACTTCCTGCTATAGTTAGCAGTGGTCGCTACATTGTGTTAGCACAGACACTTCTCCCCCCTCAGTCACTCTCTCCAGTGAAATGCAGATCAGCACTTCCTGCTATAGTTAGCAGTGGTCACTACATTGTGTTAGCACAGACACTTCTCCCCCCTCAGTCACTCTCCCACACAGACAAGCACAAAATAAAACATACACATGCACACACACTGCATACCCTCTACCTGTCTCTGCCCTCAGTCACTGCTGCATGCACAAACACACAGTAAAACACACATGTGTATACACACCACATACCCCCTACCTGCCTCCTCCTTCAGTCACTGCTGCACACACAAACACACAGTAAAAACACACAGTAAAACAAGCACATGTACACACTACATACCCCCCTACATGCTTCCTCCCTCAGTCACTGCTGCACACCCACACAGTAAAACACACACACACACACATACGCATACCACATACCCCCTACCTGCCTCCTCTACTATACACTGATATGCACACAAGCACACAATAAAGCACATACATGTACACACACCACATACCCCTACCTGCCTCCTCCCTCAGTCATCGCTGTAGTGTACACACAAACACACAGTTAAACACACACATGTACACACACCACATACCCCCTATGTCCCTCCTCCCTCGGTCACTGCTGCATGCACAAACACACAGTAAACACACACATGTACACACACCACATACCCCCTATGTCCCTCCTCCCTCAGTCACTGCTGCATGCACAAACACACAGTAAAACACACAAATGTACACACACCACATACCCCCTATGTCCCTCCTCCCTCAGTCACTGCTGCATGCACAAACACACAGTAAAACACATACATGTACACACACCACATACCCCTACCTGCCTCCTCCCTCAGTCATCGCTGTAGTGTACACACAAACACACAGTTAAACACACACATGTACACACACCACATACCCCCATGTCCCTCCTCCCTCAGTCACTGCTGCATGCACAAACACACAGTAAAACACATACATGTACACACACCACATACCCCCTATGTCCCTCCTCCCTCAGTTACTGCTGCACACACAAACACACTGCAAAGCACACGCATGTACACATATCACATACCCCAACCTGCCTCTTCCTTCAGTCACTGCTGCACACACAAACAAACAGTAGCACACACACCACATATCCCCTACTTGTTCTTGTTGTCAGAACATCCATGGTGTCTCCTTTTCTCTGCCTTGGTAATTCATAGATGATTACAGCCAGTCCTTAATGCCAAACATTCGAGTTTTGCACTCTATGTCCTTCAGTAAGTGCATGCTAGAGCAAAAGCTGTTATCCTAAAATGTTGAGAGGTATGCCTAACATATCCTGTCCCTCTCCCTCATACATCACAACATCTGCAGGCACTGCATAATGCCTGAGATCCTCAATATAGTTTACAAAAATCCTGCTGAACTTACTTATCAGTTAGAGCAGCAGGCTAATGTAGTGATGTCTTGTATCAAGGCTGCATGGTTCAAATCCCTTCCACCCCTTTTTCATTTATTTCTTCCTAATATTAGTCTATGGTATCTAGTGGTGATGCCGATGACTAGTATCCTCTGTGGGAGGTGGGAAACTACAGGGCTTGAACACTGTTTACTGCATTTGTATGATGATGATGATTTATATGTATTTATATGTATGTATATGTAAATGTGTGTGTCTGTGCATGTATGTATGTGTCTTGTGTGTTTGTATCTATATATATATATATATATATATATATATATATATATATAGTTTGGGGCGGCCACGGTGGTGCAGCAGTTAGTGTTGCCACCTCACAGCAAGAGGTTCTCCAGTTCGATCCTTGGCTGTGGTGCCTTCTGTCCGGAGTCTGCATTTCCTCCCTGTGGTCACGTGGGTTTCCTCCGGGTGCTCCAGTTTCCTCCCACATCCCAAAGACATGCTGTAGGTGGATTGGACACTCTAAATTGGCCCTAGGTGTGAGTGTGTGCGTGTGTGTACCTTCTGTGGAAGGTTGGGTGATGGGCTGGCAACTAGACACCGTAAAACTCCACTGCCAATCATGAGCGGACAGGTGATCTGCTGTGGCGACCCCTAACTGGGAAAAGCTGAAAGAAGAAAAAGAAGATATATATATATATATATATATATATATATATATATATATATATATATATATATATATGGTTTACATTCATTTGTTCGACAAAAATGAATATCAAAATCCATAGGTTAAACCCAACCCAGTTTTATCCCTGAGTTCCTTGGACATCTATATGGTGGGGTATGTAGAGGGATGTATGTTAGTTGGGGATTAATTAACTTAAGAGCAACCCCTGTACATCAGACATATGGGGGCCAGACCGGAGTGAATTTGTGATTTCCAATCCAGTGATCAAGTGTTTTTTTTAATATGGTCAGGGATGGGAAGCTTATTCCATAGGCAGGAATCCTTTGAGACACATATTAGTCTCTTCAGCATGTTCTATTTATATCATGGGCAAAGTTCAGGTCCTTGGATCTAGTGTTTCTGGTGCTGTTTGTTATGCAGATGTGAAAGGGATCAATCAGAGATGGATCTGAAGATGTTAGGCATAGACTACCTCTCAGTAACTTGTAGGAGACTGAGTACAGAGACAGGACCTTTTGGTGATCAGTATAGGACAGGGTATTCATATACCCTGGAATCTCCTGGAGACGAGCCTTTGAGGGCATTCCAACTGTTGCAAGTGCCTGGTTAGGTACATGTCAAAGGGGGATTGGACACGATGGATCTGATAAAGGCAGAGTAGAATGGTAATATAATTTCCTTGGACCTAGATGCCATATGCTTGCATAGGAGTTTGGTGACACAGAATGATTTTCTTGCTATCTTGGCTACATGTTGGTTAAAGGCCAGATTAATGTCTACATATGTTCCCAGATTCCTAACTACTGGGTCAGGTATTAGGGGTGTTTTATCGATGAAGTAATTAGCTTAGGTAGATTACTTCCCAAAGGGCACTATAATGCACTTCTTCACATTGAGTTTTGATCTGTGGCTTTGGCACCAGTCATTTGCTTGTGTTAGACCCTCTTCTAGGATGTTGCTGTCATGGGGGGAATGTATGATAACACCCAATTTACAGTCGTCTGTGAACTTGGTGAGACAGAGGCCTTTGACATTAGTGTTTATTTCCAAGATTTAGATGCCAAACAAGAGCAGACCCAACATGGAAACCTGGGGGTACTCAATTGGTGACTGGTCTCCTGGTGGAGGTGGTATCAGAGATCCTTACTTTCTAAGGTCCTATCTGATAGCCAGCCAGCAATCGAGAGAGTTAAGTAGGAATTTATGCCTAGGTTTGACAGGTTGTAAATAATACCTGAGTGGGGTATTGTATCAAATGCCTTGGACAGGTATGCACCATTTTCCTCTCATCCATAGCCTTATTGACCCTCCTGAAGAAGTCTACCAGGTTGAGTAGGCAATACCTTCCATTAATAAAGCCAAACTGTGATTGTCCTAGTGTCTGTAGGTTGCCAATGACCTTGTTGACCATTTTCATGATGATTTGTTCCATGATTTTGCATATCAGACTTGTCAGACTGATGTGTCTGTAATTCTTGGGGCCAACTGATGGTCCACCCTTATGAAGAGGGATGACAATTGTGTCCTCCATTCACCTGGCACTTAAACTATTTTGAGGCTGTAGTTGAAGAATGCCTGTTGTGGTCCTGCTATATTTTGTTTTAGGCTATTTAGCAGGCAACTGATGATATTGTCATGGCCCAGTGGATCAGTGTTTTTGGCCTTAGCAAGTGTCATCAGGACCTAGTCCATGTTGATAGCTGGGGGGGTGTACTAGAACAGATTTTCACAGATGTAGTGGGGGGTGACGTTAAAGCTAAATTCATCAGCGAGTGGTAAGTGAAGATTGTGCCATTAAACACCAGTTAAGCACACTGGTGAGTGTTGCCCTTAAGGTTCCTGACATAGCTCTAGAAGGCCTTGTGATTGTCCTTAGCCTAGGAGGCTATCCTGACCTCGTAATTGGCCATGTTGGACTTTATTAGACCACTTAGTTTGTTATTAAGTTGAATAAGTGAGCTCTTGTCTCTATGAGAGTTGTTCTTTCTGATTATGGCCATGACTTTTTTCTTTTGTTATATACCCCTTTAAGGTAAGGATTCTACCAGTGGCATTTGTTTTTAGTGTTAGATCTGGGCTTATTTCTGGTGGGTACAGCAGCCTCAAAGCAGCCATCTACATGTTTGTACATGGTTTCGGTAAATAAGTTTGCATAGGTAGCTGTATTGTCAGGCTTTGGAGAAGCCACAAATTTTGACAAGCTGCTGTTTAATAGGATGTTGTTTACTTTAGAATAGTTCCTAACTGTTAAGGGTTAGTTGGGTTTTACAGGTTGATTTTTATTTTGAGGGAGACAATCTCACTTTAAGCCTCTTTGTGTGTTGCCCAACTCAGACAGACCAGGATAACTTTGTACTGCCACTAGAATTGCATTCCCAGTCTTCTTAATGTAAAAAC
Source organism: Protopterus annectens (assembly GCF_019279795.1). Taxonomy (NCBI): domain Eukaryota; kingdom Metazoa; phylum Chordata; order Ceratodontiformes; family Protopteridae; genus Protopterus; species Protopterus annectens. The sequence goes on from NC_056729.1 coordinate 1,243,282,853, forward strand.
ACACTTCAGTTAGACAAAAGTGAAAAGGTAACAGAAACAAATCAATAACTAGCTACAACACATAATCATCATTCTATATGTGTATACAGTTTATGAAATATTTTCCTTATTAACAGAGTCTACTATTGAAGGTGTTCATATCGATAATAGCATAAACATGTAGAGTACTGTGCAGTGTATTTCTTTGCAGGTTTATAGTGAGGTGAAGTTTTCATTTTTGTAGATTTTATTTTTGTTTGTAAGTACTGCTGGCACTTTGTAAAGAAGCATGCAGAAAGCGAGTCTATTGCTTTTGGGAAATATCATTTGGTGCAGCAGTGGAGTTGGTATATAAAAGTTTGGGGGCGGTGCTTGCTATGTTTAAATGGTATTCAGAAATGTATATATTCCATGAAAAGATATGATCTTGCCCCAGCTGTTTATTTCCATAAAATCTTGGAGTAATGGGGCAGAGAATGTGAAAACATCTATGAGGTAGCCACTGCACTGGTAAATGTATGTAAGTGCACTGGTAATTACTAGGTTAACAACCCCAGGGAGCCTTTTTAAGAATAGCTATGTTTGCCAAAGTTGAGAATCAAACCCTGTATTTTGTGTCTGTAAGGTAAATACATTAACCATTATGCCAACCCCCATCCTCAGTACTGCAATAGGCTGCTCTCATTGCCAGTAGTCACAGAGGTGCATGTTATTGGCCTTGGCACTGCCAGGCCATCCAGCTGCTCCAAACATGCCATGCCTTCCATGACACAGAAATGGTGGATGACTACTTTGTGGATAGAGGTATTATGCAGGAGCTGGTTGAAATGTGTCACCCACACATGTAGTTCCATGGGGCATGTGGAGTACCGATTCCTGTGGATAACAACAGAGCCATAGCTGTCTCATCTAACACTCTATACCAAGGCCTCTTCTCCATGCCAAGTGAAGACCAAAAAATAAAAAAAGGTTGCTCCCTTAATGTGGCAGTTTATAAGCCAGATCTGTACCCCCTCCTTGCCCCCTCAAAAAATAAACTTCTTCACTTTAAACGTGTAGCAAGCAGATTTCTACATTTGTCACAAACTGCTTCTTACAGCTTTACTACATATGAAACACTGAAGTTCTGAAGTGCATTTCTTATTTCTGTGCTGCATTCAGAATGCAGAAGCTACATCTCTCAATCACATCCTCTAACACATAACCCCCAGGGCAGCTGCCCCTTCACTCCACCCTTGCTATGCTTCTGGACAACAAGGTATGAATGGCTTTAAGGATTTTAGTTACAGGGATATTTCAGAAACCTATAGGAGATATGGTGGGTGTATCATAGGTATCTGCCTCAAGGATACTTCACTAGTTTCTCAATGTCATTCTCCAGCATGTGGGGGAGCAGATGTGTTTCCCACCACAGAGGAGACAGGTAATACCATGTATGCACTTAATGACAGCCTATTTCATTTAGATCCTGGGATCCATTGTCTGTGCCCACATTGTAATAAAGGCCCCATATGACCCACAAGGACAGCATTATATCAAGCCTCAGGGATTCTACTCCATCAACTACCCAGTGTTCCATTAGGTACAAGGAATAATACGCAATGTCTCAACAAGCCTAACATCTGTTGCATGTGCAGCTATATCAGTGGTTTGTACAGGGTGACATTCCAAAGGGCCATCTTATTGGTGATGCTGGATATGGCCTGGTGTCATAGGTAATGACATCAATTAGAAACACACAGACAATGGCAGAAAATATATATTATATAATCCTGTCCTAGCACAGATCTGCATTATTGCTGAATGCTCCTTTGATTTGCCAAAGGTCTGCATTCACTGTGTGGATGTCTTTGCTGGTGTACTGCAGAATGACCGTGGAACATGCAGTAAAATCTTTGCAGTATGCAATGTCAGCTCACATGTTTCTACAGAAAGAAATGTAGCAGGGAAGTTCTAAAGTCAGCAGTGGAATAAGTGCCTGATGAGCAGCCTGAGGAGGACCTAGCTACAGGGGATGACTATACGAGATGGAGGTGAGCACAGTATGCAGTGTTACAGGCTAAAAGATAGTGTCTGGTTAATAACTATGAGTCAGAATAAGCATAACACATAACAGTAAAAATGATATATGCAATACTACATCTAGGCTGTGCTAAACCATGGAAGGACTGGCCACACTGTCCATCAGACACAGGATATCCAGGTAACAGAGCACTGAGGCCAAGACACAATTGTTATATGATCAGGTGGGGGAGGGGGACCACAATGACAAGTGTCAACAAATGACAGTGTTTGTGTGTGTGTGTGTGTGTGTGTGTGTGTGTGTGTGTGTGTGTGTGTATGTAGGAGTGAGGATTAATACTGTGTATGACTGTATGTGAGGCATGGGTGGGTGAGTGTGGGAAAGTGGGGAGATTGGTCCAGGGAGGAGATAGTGTCTCCAGTCTTTGTGACTGGATGGTGATGAGAAGTGCTCACCAGTGTGTGTGTGTGTGTGTGTGTGTGTGTGTGTGTGTGTGTGTGTGTGTGTGTGTGTGTGTGTGTGTGTGTGTGTGTGTGTGTGTGTGTGTGCGTGCAGACACAGCTCCAGCAGATGATGCTGCACTGTGCTGGGGTCTGATGGACATGTCTAGAGCACCTGCAGGAGATCTATGCATTGAATATGCACTTTTCAGCCTATTGGGTGCCCTCTCCTGGGAAGGTCACAGACATGATCCACAACTTGTGCACAAGAAGGAATCCTACTGAGCATGAATGACATGACATGCTGCAGGTGGTTTTATCATGAACACCCCATCCATGTCAACATAATTAATATCCCACAATGTCCTCAACACAGTCCTAGACGGTGTCTTCCCATTCTCATACTGGGATTAATCACCACAAGCAAGGTGATGAACAGTGACTATGATGGGTGGCCACACAGGGGATCCTACATCGTATACAGTTCCAATGGTGACTATCCATGATGGTGCCCATCTGGTCCAGGCACTTTCACAGATCATTAAACAGACCACATGTTACCCTGACCAGCTCAGCTATGGCTGCATTGTTCTTTGCCTGTCCTTGTATAATGGCCATGCACAACTGCTGTGCAGTGGTCACAGAGACACTCAGCTCAAGAGGGAGAGTGTACCCATGGCCACCAGCATGCTGATCCCTGAAGCCATCCTTACGGTCTATGGTGCTGGCTGATCAGGCTGCACCCTATGCTGATATGTTGGCCACATCTTGTCTGTTGGTGGCATTCTGAGTCCAAGGGCTGGTTTGCATAGGCATAGGAGCTCTGTCTGTGGAAGAGGGTGTAGCCATCACCTTAACTTGACTATGCATGGTGTTTCACTGTCATCACTGGGCCTTGACAGTTCTCTGACATTAGGTAGGCCTATATCCACATAAGAGGAATCTGACAATGCAGCACCTGTGAAAACACATAAGCGTTACCCAGTCCAAGGATGAACCCTTTACCATTTTACCAACAACCACAGTCCAGTGGCATTGATCCTGTATAACTGAGTGCTGTGGAAAACATGGAAGTTATGCACTTCCATAATGACAGATTTTCCTTATCCCTAGTATGACCAGTTCAGCTGATGGGAATATCCACTTCATTGTGGATCCAACTTGGCAGCTTCTGCCCACTCCACATCTCAAACTCCTCTCTTCTCCCACAATGCACCCAAGTCCCCTCACAGTCCTCAGTTTGGGCTCACCCACTAATCCAAAAGAATATTGGTGAGGGGAACAAATGAATGGATAATAGGCTTTAGGATTAGGTTTACCAGGTCTGTCTGGAAAGCTGGGAATGACAGTTTGGAGGGGGAACATGTGAGTGGGATGTGGAAGTAGACAGGCTAGGGATAACAAAGATACAGAGTTATGGTAAGTACATAACTTATGTATCTTATGTTATTCTGTCTGGTCACTTTGACTAATGGGACAGAAACCCCAGCTACTAGAAATTCCTGGGTGGCATGAAAGGATGTTCTTAAAGATGGTAGACCTAGAAATCAAATCTCTTTTGTAATGTCTGACAAAGGTCTGCATTGTTGACCATGTTGCTGTGGCACAAATTGTCATTAATTGAAGAAATCTTGAAACATGCCATAGAAGTTGGTATAGACATCATAGAATGTGCCTTACATTTTGACAGTAAAGTTTTGCTGTTGATGGAAGAAATATGTATAATGGAATCTAACAGCCATCTGGATAGAGTAATATTTGAGACCTTGGAACCAAGCTTAGAAAAGGAGCAAGAAACAAAGAGCTGTTTTTCCTCTTTGAAATCCATAGTACAAAGTATGGAAAAAGGTAGTTATCGTGAATTTCCAGAGAGTGTAGCAAATACCCTCCTCTTTTGGAATAGTTTGAAAAAAAATATGGGTAGATGAATGGTCTGATTCAGGGTTAACTCAGAAGCAACTTTAGATGTAAAGGAGGGGTTATATCTGAGAGAGACTCTGTCATTGTGGAGAACCAAAAAAGAGGGTTTACAGGAAGAGATCATGCACTTTGGAGATTCTTCTGGATGCCATGATAGCCAACACTAATGAAGTCTTCTAGGAAAGGAAATTTATGTCACAGGAAGAAACTGGTTCAAACAAGGCCCAAGTCAAGGCCTCTAGCATAAGGTTTAAGTTCCATGGTAGAGAAGGGTCTGTAGGTGTAAAGAGGAAAGTTACTTACAGGTAAGCTTTACTAGCTTTTTGAGAAGCAAAAGACATGGAATTGAAGCCTTGGTAATAGATGGAAATGGTTGCAAGATGGAGTTTAAGCGTGGAGAAACTACAGTCAGAATCAAATAAGAAACAAGGAACTGCAAAACCAAAGGAAGTGGGGATGAAAAGGTTCCAGAACCTGCTGTATTATTCAAAGAGAAAATCTTTTTTTCATTTATTCCTGTATATCTTTTGAGCTATATCCTTCTGAGAAGCAGAGAGAATCTAAGTAACCCTGTGGGAAAAGTAATGATTCTTGGCCATCACTGGAAATGGAGAAGCCATGCCGTTAATTTCAGAGATGATATGTTCAGGTGAGGTTTGTTCATGGGCATACCTCTCAACCTCTTAGCCCAAGAAATCTGGACAAAGCTTGACATACTGGGGAGGACAAAGAGCCCAAAATAGGGACACATTTTAAATATTGCTCTTATAAACTTAAACAGTAGTTAGAATAACAGGGTTTGGGATGAAATGCATTTTCTAAAGGATATGAAGTCTGAAACTCAAATGCATGTCATTATTTAGTGATTTCATTCCTCAGATCATCCCAGTGATTTGCCACCCACCCATCCATCCATCCACAGCCCCTTTTTCCAATGGGGTCAGGGTGTCACTTCAACAGTGGCAATCATCTAGAGCCAAGGTTTACACCAATGAGTGGCTAGCCCTGCCACAGTAGTTTTTCCACATCATACACTCACATGCACACTCACATCTATGACCAGTTTAGAATGTTCAATCCACCTACTGCATGTCTTTGGAATGTGGGAGGAACCTGGAGGAAACCCATGCGAATACAGGAAGGACACGCAGATTCCACACTGAAGGCACCACAGCCAAGAAATGAACTGCTGAACCTCTTCCTGTGAGGCAACAACATAATCTGCTGTGCTACTGTGCCATTCAGAAAACCACAAATTTCATGAGGAATAGACTGAAATTTGAGTTGAATATCTGGACATTTTGCGAAAATATGGAAAGCTGAGAGGTATGCTGATGGGTAAGATAACAGATCCTTAAAGAGACTGAGTAGCCAAGGATCCTTCTTGAGATGAACCAAATATGCCTGGGCCAAAAGTGAACTAAGAGAATTACACACTGGGATGATTTCTCAAGAACTTTGTCATTATAGGCAGTGAAGGAAAGACAAAAAGGACCAGAGTGTTCCTGGGTGTGTGTCCCTATTGAGATATGTGGGTAAAATAGCTATGGCACTTGATGTTGGTCAGGGATACAAACAGGTCACAGCAAGACCGAGACCAACAGTGAAAAATCATCTGTGGTACTGATGAATTGAGAGACCACTCTTGAGGCATCGATATACATTAGGTGAAACTGTCCTCTGGAAGATTAGTCCATCCTGGAATATGCATTGCTATCAAAAAGTGCTAAGAAGACATCATTCATTCCATACTCTCATTCCCCCTAAGCAGCGGGAATAGAACCAGATTCTTCCTTACTCATTGATATACATCACCATAGAAGTGTTGTCCATAGAGATAAAAATCACACCATGAGGAAGTCCTGAAAAGCCTGCAACTCAAGGACTGTCTACTTCGGTTACCTATTATATTCTCGAAAGCCAACAATGTCGAATCCGACATTGTCGACATGAGAATAGCGAAAGTGCAGAATGACAAATGGGTAAACGGAAATCTCCGTAAGGGGAGATTTCCATTTACTTCAATGTAGTGCGGTCTCGGAGTTGGTATATTTAAGTAGCAGGGCATGTGGGGTGCAGGGGGGTTTGCCCCCCCTGCCTACACACTTTAGATTTTCTTTTTTTTATAATTTATTTTTTTTGAACATTCAAAATTTTAATGGTTCGATCATTAATGGTTGACCTTTAGTGATTCGAAACATTAAACTTTCGATGTTCTAATATAGACCCGTCTACATCACCAGGTCATTGATACAATGATGATACTTTAGCTGAGACCATGTTCCTTAGACTGTTTTCCCCTCAAAATGCTCCCCACCCCACCCCACCCAGACAGGACCACAGGTGGCTGTTGAGAGGGGTAGTGCAAAATCTTAGTGTAACCAAGGAAAATGGATTCACCAGTCTGGATGATCCTGCAGAACAATGAGAGATGAATAGGTTTGTTGATAGGATGTAGAGACTGAGACACCACACACTCAAGGCTCATTGTGCCATCATCATGTAAAATCTGGCATGGGGAATCAGAGTGATTGGTGATTGTGACAGCTATCAAACCTAGCACTCAAAGAATCAACAATACAGGAGGGAAATACATTTGTTGGAGCTTTGAAATAGCAAACTTTAGAGATGTTAGTCTGTTATCTGGAAGTGTTGAAATTCTTAATCTTGTGTCCAGATGGTATCTTATGAACTTGTGTGAGTCTTTGTTTTGCCAGTGAGGAGCCATTATCTAGTCCAGGAAAATGCAGATTCCTTTTAGTGTGAAATGGGTAGTCAGGACCAATATGCACTTTGTGAACATCTAAGGCATTGTAGTGAGACTGAAATGCATTGTTCAGAACTGGTAGTGATTGGCTCTGAGACAGAACTGAAGATACCTTCTGGATGATTTGTAATCTTGATATAGAGGTAAGCATTCTGAAGTTCTGTAGAGCACATCCAATCCCTTCTTGTAGATACAGAAGGGTTGCTTGCACAGTGACCATCCACAACCTTCTCTTTTTTTGTGCAATTATTTAGGCTGCTTAAGCCTAAAATTGGCCTGAGGTCCTTTAATTTTGTGAGAACTAAAAAATGTGGACTAGACACCAGACCCTCTCTGGCCTGGTAGGACCTCATGGATGGTGCTGATTGCGGTTTCTTTTCTGGGGATAAATTCCTGGCTAGGCTTGTAAGGACCCTAGAGCCATTAGCCTAGTAATCTCCTATGATCCTATGATCCTGTGATCCTATGATGGCTCTTTTTTGAAGAAGCTGAATAATCTCCTGTGCTGCTGCTTTCTTTTGTCATGGTCCTGCATCAGGAAGTGGCAGGGATGATGGTCTGGAGTTGCTAGGAAAAGAATAATGTAGTCTCTGCATATAATACTCTTCACCTAGTTGTCTTGTGTAATGCTAACCATGATTCTATGTGAAGAGACAGTTGACCCTCAACTGCCTCCAGTGTGGAGCAGTCAGGCAAGCCCTCAGGATTTCTGAAGTGATTTCCCACAGTATGACATCTAAGTCCCTGATTTTTGTGGCCCACCCTCTGTCTCTAGGGTGGTGTACACTAAAAGAGTCCCCTCTGCCATGGTTGCCCCCCACCTGAGAAAAAGTTGAAGGGAAGACACTGAGATTTCTTTAACACCCTTATGATTCCTGGAAAAGGATCTCTGAGGGATTTCAAAGCACACACCAAAGGCAGAAGTGTTTTCCCTTCCTCTTTGCTTTTCAGAAGCTTTTCTTTGACCTTGGGTCCAGAAAGAGATAGGACCATTCATAAACAGCATTAACAAATGATGCTTTGACACTGTCTGAAAATTTACACATATGCAACCTATGCCCACTTCCCTTGACACTTCATCTCAGCTTTATGTAGCAGTTTCATGGTGAGGTTGGAAATAGACAACATCATAGCCACCTAGGATACCATCTGTTTTCAAGTATCTGGAATGGGCGGTTTTCACAAAGAGCCCAGCATCTACTCAGTTAGGTCTCTTTGAAACCTCATCATATAGGTAAAATAATTCAGGTTCTTGAGGTGCAAGCACTCTACCTTATAAGGTCTAACATCCTGGACTCCTTGTTCAGAGGATGGACTGTGGAACTTTCTTTGAAAAGTTCTCTTTTAGTGGCAGATGTCACAATAATGAATCCACAAGAGGACCTTTGCTCCAGTAACGTCTGTCCTTGGATTGGTGCAAAATCTTGTCTGGTTTGTGGGGTATAGACTCTGCAAAACTGATCTCTCACCATGGTCTCTCCATCACCAGGTTGATCATGTGGTTGGTGGGAGGGATAACCCAGAGAGTACAGAAAGGAAGAGGGGTCAACGGGCCAAGTACCCCTATATCATATCAATTGTAAGATGTCACCAAACCTGGGATCTTTAGGAAGGGACTGTGGGGCACCTTCCCCTTTACCATGGACAGTGTTTGGAGTGATAAATTCCACAGGGGAATCTATATGCCTAATTCTGCATGTCTTCTTTTAAAGAATCTCAGGTGGGGAGGGGTCTTCTTAGGCTCCTGAAGAGTCCTGGGCTGCTTGCTGAAGGGGAGGATAGAGGCATTCAGAGTTGTTCTGCCCTTTAGACTGATGTTAACAACTGAAGGATTCAGAAAGGCCACTGCTGAGGGTTGGAACTGAAACTGAAGGTGTTGATAGGCTGAGTTGATCCTCTCAAAGAGTTCAAAGGTTGATGCCAAGCCTGACGGCCTTGAAGAGATCCATGTCAGCAACAACTTGAAATTAAACAGAAGGGAAGAAAGACAGCTCATAGGAGAACCCACGATGCCAACAGCTTGGACAGCAACAATATCAAGATCAGAGCCAACATCTCAAATGACAAAGATCCTGATACAGTAAATGGCATCAAATAAGTCACTGCTGAAGATGGAGCAGAGGACCTGGAGTTGAAGGTTCAGCACTGATATTAGTCAGCATGAACAGAATCAGTATTGACTGCAATGGATGCAAAGTTTGAACCAACTGATGAGATCCAGTTTGTGTAGAAGGAGGATAATCTAGAATAGTTGTCAACTCAGATGCCAGCAGTACCAATACATTTGCTGAGAAATGCACATCAGTAGTAGGAGTCCATGGGCCATACTGATCAACCATGGAAAAAGAGGGGGATGGGATGGCATCAATGCCTATATGGGCCTTGACAAAGGCTCTCATTATTCAGTCCCACTTAAAGTCCAAGATGCTCTTGACAAACCTGCTAGACCCAAAAGAAGAAACAGAAGGAGAGGGGGAACCAAGAAACTTTGAGAGCTCCCTCTCAGAAGACCCGCTGCTGGTAGACTCCTTCTTATGGTACTGATTAGGGATGATGATGGGCTCAGCACTTGGGGTTGCTGAGACAAAGAATATAGAGAAGAGACAGAGTAAAAGAGATAGCAGAATCTGAAGATACTGGAGATGAAGCCTCTTCATAAGTAAGTACTAGGCTAGCTATCTTTCTCAGCCATTTTAAATTTAGACAATTTTCCTTGGTGAGTATCAAACCCTATAACTCTTGTCTGTGAGATGATCACCTTAACCTTTATATTAATGCTCTTGTGAAGGAGGGTCTTGGATCCTTGGTGGGGGGGGGGCCTGGTGAGGACTCCTTCACTTTTCTTTTCCTTTTCTTTTACCATTCTTTCTGCCATCTTTCTTGTCTACATAATCTGAAGACAAGAGGCCATTTCATATCAATTTGTTATTTCTTTCCATTAATGAGTGAGGTCTGATGGCCTTGCATATTTCACAAGAGGTCTATATATATTCCAGCCCAAGGTATATCATGCACAAGTTGCGGACATCCAGATGCAGAACTGGAGATGTGCATTTTACAAATCCTGAAGCCTTCTCCATGAGTAGATACAAATTAGACAAAAATAAAGAAAATAATTTAAAATAAATAAAAGAAAAAAAAGAAAGCTGATATACAAGATTAGTCATTAGGAGAGGGAGGAGAACATATACTTTTTTTATGACAAAATGGTTGTACAATTAAAAAAGAAAATAAGCTGACAAATGAAAAAAATAATAAAAAAAAGCAGAAAAAAATGACCAGAAAGTCACTAACAATTATAAAATATCACACCTATCTTGTCAACCTCTGAAGATCATATCCACAGCTGAAACATAGAAAATGGGATCTGTGGGTTGTGAGGAGTCTCTAGTGCATTCAGCGAGGAGAAGAACCTTAAGCCCTGGAGTTGGCAGAAGCTATTGGGACAAATCCATGATGAGGCAAATATATCATCAAGCTGAACTTGATGGACAGGGTCATGTAAGATAATACGGGTAATATACCTTGAGCAGACTGCCTTCATAATTGTAAGATTGATGTACCCGAAACATTAAAGAAACCATGCTTTTACTTGTACAACTCTGAACTGGATGAGTACTGCAGACAATATCACATGTTCAGCCATATTCACATGAGGCATCACTGGCACATATATGAGGTACTATGTGCAATTTGGTACTCAAGTCTAGCACTCCACTGTCTATTCCTGAAATGTATGGACCTCCAGACAGAGTTGGCAGGAACTCCTCTGTGTCAGTTAGTGGCAGCACTGTCAGTCGATCCCCACCTGTGGCCCTCTGCCCTTGTGCCTAGTAGATTGTTTGTGCCTAGTAGGTTGCCTTATTGTGTGCCCCTGCAAACATTTAAGTGATCCTTCTATGTACCTGCTCATTTGGCCAATTTTGGCCACTGCCAGCACTGATCTCCTCTCTAAGGTTCCACTAGGCACACATCAATGGAAGACCCAGTCATTTCTGTCATGCCAGAACATCCAACAACTATGCTCATGGAGAGTCTATGACATGATGTCATTATCTGTCTGGGAGAATTTACTGTTAAGGTGACAGTCATCTTCAGGCTTAACAACCTGAGATATCAAACAAATATACTCTTAATCTGATGGCAGGGCATACATATGATTTTTATTTATTATTTATTTAACATTTGTTAAATGGGAAAGTCCAACTTGGAATTAAGCCAATTGTCAGTGGAGGCCCAGGAAGAAATGCTCCAGATGCATGTCTTTATAATGTGGGAGGAAACCTGAGCACCCGGAGGAAACCCACATGAATGCAGGGAGGACATGCAGACTCCACACAGAAGGCACACCAGTCGAGAATTGAACCAGGGTACCTCTTGCTGTGAGGTGATAACGCTACCGCTGCACCACCGTGCCACCATATGATATCCCTACCTGGTAGCAAAATAAACTGCCCAATGTTGCCAAGACCCCTGTTAAGTGACAAAATTGCAGGGGGGCTATCAAAGTGTACAACTGTCATCCATTTGACAGTGGTATGTATAGTGTGTTTCTGGGTCTTGCATTGACAAGGACCAGTGGTTCAAATTACCATGAGAAGGAAACCTTTTAGGCACACTGCTGTACCTGGTATACCTCAGTCATCCGTATCATAGGATCATAGGAAGTTACTAGGCTATTAGCCCTGAGGCCCTTACAAGCCTAGCTAAGAATTTAGCCCATGTTCCAACAAGTCATCACCCAATGCTCCTGTCCAGCAGGGACACAGGTGGAATCCCAGGGGTGTATTATTTGTTCCCCATCCAGTTATCCAGGTTGTGCTTAAAAATGGTTAATGAGGTACTCTGCTTGATGTGGAGTGAGAGTCTATTCCACAGAAGGAGTCTCCGAGACAAAAATCTGTCCTGCCAACAAGTCCTATTGATGTCACAGACCAGATTGAGGTCACACATGTGGGTTACTTAAGTGAAGCTTGACTTGCGGATATGCAGTAGTCCCATCAAGGCGGGGTCTGAAATTGCGTTGTATTCCAGACAGAGGTCACCACTGAGAAGTCTGTAGGACACTTGGTAGAGGGACAGGGCCTTTAGCTTGTCTGTGTGGGGTAGGGTAGATGTTTGAGGTCCTGGATTCTCCAGGTGAGGAACATCTGTGGTCTCTCAGTTGCTGCATGTGCTTTGTGAGGTACATACTGAAAGGGGGACTGTACTCAATAATGGGTCTTATGAGGGAAGAATACATGGATGTTATGACCACCTTGTCCCTGGATGAAATACCCTTACTAATGAGGTGGGCCATGTAGAAAGCTTTCCATACAATGGAGGCAATATGGTGGTCAAAAGTCAGTTTGCTATCAACATGGGTGCTCAAGTCCTTCACAACTGATAGAGTGCTTAGGACCTTGTTATTAATGTGATAATTTGTGTGGATGAGACCCTCTTGGAAGATGTTCACATCACTAGGGGAATTGATGACAATGTCCAGCTTGCAGTCATCTGCAGACTTGGTCAGCCATAGCCCACTAGTTTGGCTTGCACATCAGAAAAGTATATCCCAAACAACAAAGGCCCCAAGACTGATCCCTGGAGTACACCGCTTGTTAAAGGTTGACTGCTTGAGGTGGCTTCCCTTATTTTGACTAGTTGGATTTTATCAGTGAGCCAGTTTGCTACCCATATGGTAACATATGATTGATGCCTAGTTGAGAGAGTTTATCTTTTATACCCAAGTGAATATTATCGAAGGCTTTGGACAGGTCAAGGTAGGTGGTGTGCACTTTCTTCCCCTCATCCATGGCTTTAGTGACTATCTCAAAGACATCGACCAAATTTAACAGGCATGACCTCCCCTTGATGAAACCAAACTGTGTGGGATTGAGTGTTTGGAGGTTGGCAATGTCCATGTTAATGAGGTCCATGATAATCCGCTCCATAGCCTTGCAAATTAGGCTAGTTAGGCTGATGGGTCTATAATATTCTTGATTCGGTGGAAGCTCCACCTTTGTGCAAAGGGATGGCAGTGGCTGACCTCCACTCAGCTGGGACAAAGCCGGTACTCAGGCTTTGGTTGAATAGGGTGCCTAATGGTACTGCAAGTTCTTGCCTGAGTTCATATAGAATGCAGCCTGGGATGTTATCAGATCCCATGGAGACTGTATTTTGCTTTGAGAGGCCATTGATGACTGCTCCCTAGAGACAAGGGGAGGGGGCAGGTGCTGGGGATGTCCTGATTTACTGATGGGGGACAGAGGGCTGAAGTTTTCACTGAACATGTTTGCCAGCAGGTTGGCTATATTTATGGCATTTGTGTATGTGGTGTCCTTGACCACTAGTTCTGAGCAGATCTGGGTGCTTCCCTTGAGATTGCGGACATATGTGAAGAAAGCCTTGTGATTGTCTTTAGTAGATGTGGCTAATTTGGACTTGAAGTTTGCTTAGGAGGATTACACTAGTGCTTTTGTTTGCTTTTTCAGGCTAAGGAGAGATTACGTTCAGTTAGGCACCTGCTCCTTCTTGGTCATGGACAGCAATTTGTTTTATTTTATTATAGAGTTTATTTATTGCAGATGTCCACCAGACAGGTTTACTCTTCCTTGATGAGGATGATTTTGTCCTGTTGGGTATTCCTGATTTCCATGCAGCTATATAAATGCTCATATAGTACTTTGGTGTAGGTTTGAACATATGTATCAGTTCCTATGGAGGGGAAGGGGGATGTGAAATGGTTTATACCTTTCCTCAGGAGGTTGTAATAATCTTTGGAGAAGTTTTTTTGTTTGACCCTAGGGGGGGGGGGGTGTCAGGGGATATGGTATCTTTGAAAGTGACTGCATTGTGGTCGGATCTTACCAGGGAATTGACATCATAGGGATGCTGCAGTGGTTACTCATATTGGTTAATACCAAGTCCAAGATATTTTCACCTCTTGTGGCAGGGTCGACCAGCTGCTCCAAGCATTTACACTGATGAAATCAAGGAATCTCTGGGCATTTGTGTTTTGGCATGAGTAGTTCTTCCAGTCTGTGGTTGGATAATTAAAGTCGCCCAGGATCAGAGTAAAGGGTTAAATCTTGATAGATCTGAAGACGCCCAGATAGGTGGAGTGGGCATCTTGAGTCAAAGTTGGGGGCCTGTAGCTAGCTATGATTGGAATAGGGTCCCTGTCAATGGTTAACTGCACCTGGAGTGCCTCCTGTGTGTTTTACTGTCTGACTAGCCTAGAGGTGTGTGTGTCTTTTATACATATTGCAACTCCACCTCCTTTTGCTTTGCTGCCTACGGTTTGGGATCTGAATGTATGATAGGATGAGTAACCTGGTATGGCTGGGGTGCTCTCCGTAGGTATGAACCAGGTTTCTATGACTGAACTCAGCACAGCTCCTCGTGGTTGCCAGCAGTGTTCCTGTAGCAGCAGAGACCAGAAAAGACTACCTTTCCAGATTTTAAGTATTTTTCTTGGCTTTTTCGACCTTTTGAAACTTTTGACCACTGTTTTTGCTTGTTTTATCGAAGTTTGCACTGTTTTTACTGTCTTTATAAGCTCAAACTGTTTACTGCACTTGCTAATTTAAGTTTTGCTTAAAAGTTAAATTACAGGCTAATACACTCAAGTGTACTAGCTGTTGATAGCAATTAGTCGAAAATTATAGCATTTATTGTGTTTTCTGCCTTTCTGTAAAAAAAATCTTGAAAAAAAAAAAAATATATCTTTGTTTTCCATACTTTCCTAGCTAGTGTTCCAGAGACCAGATTTTGCTGATCCCTGGGCTTTGTCTTGGTTCCTGTGTTTCTCCATTTTCCTTGTTTGGTCAGGGAAGTTTCTTTACTCACCAGTGAGAGTGGGGAGTACTGAGCTGCCTGTTTGTCCTTAGAGGAGTGGTTTAAGGCAGTAACTTGTAGTTTATTGGCCATTTTGGGTCATTTCCTGTCTTTTCCAGCCCCCTGCTATAAAGCGCTTTAGCGATTTAAGTGAGCTGCCACCGTTGCACACTAGGGCAGTGGCGGTTAATCGGGTTTAAACTATTCGGGCTACCTAAAGTCCACTCTTCAAATTTTCCCTTAAAACTACCTTCCTTGAACTATACTACTGATCTAATCAACGTATCCTATAACTAAAAAGCTTATCTCTACTTGACTCCAAAGTAGACTATTCTCTATCTGTAAAGCCCAGCACTTGCTCCTACAGTACTTATCACCTTGATACAGCACTCTTGTTATAGATAGTACCCCAAAAAGGCATACCCCATTTCTCGATCACCCACATCCCCCGGAACCTTTTTTAAGTTTTTTTTGTCTATTCCTTCTAGCATGTCGAGGGATCAGTTGCTAATGTCTTCTCCTGCTCAGCTGGTGAACCTGGGAATATTGAGGCAATGTTACAATTGCCTCATGTACACAGACAACCCTCTCCTCCTCCCACAAAACACAAATACATGCGAGAGATGCAACTATACGGCCAAACTGGAGGCTGAGCTCTCTCAACATAGGTCTGGCAAGGCCAGACAGGAGGAGAAGGTAACCACACACACTATAGACCCAGTCTCACATAGTACCATCACAACCTCAAATCATACACATAAACACACAAAGACGTGGAGGCTCTGATCAAAAATCTACCAAAACAGCAGAGGCCACCAAAGCAGACACCCAAACAACTACCACCTCAGAACACAACACCTGCAACACATAGACCACACAGTCAGAGTGTCAAGCAGTCACAGCCCATAAGGCCAAACACAATGCCAGACACACTAGTCATTGGTGACTCCATAG
The DNA here is from genome assembly GCF_019279795.1 of Protopterus annectens. Classification (NCBI taxonomy): domain Eukaryota; kingdom Metazoa; phylum Chordata; order Ceratodontiformes; family Protopteridae; genus Protopterus; species Protopterus annectens. The sequence continues at coordinate 1,243,298,754 of NC_056729.1, forward strand.
TCAGACACACTGATGTCCCACTCACCAGACTGAGTAAGGAGAAGGTCACAGTAAGCTGCCTGTCGGGTGCTAGAATCCACCACATAACGCAAGCACTCAGGTCTCTCAACAGCAGGTACAAGTACAACTCAGTCATTGTCCACGCTGGTGTAAACGACCTGAGACGTACCTCCTTGGACTACATGAAAAGAGACATTGAGGAGCTCTCTGATTATGTAGCCCAAGCAGGTATGACCCTGACCTTGAGCAGTATCCTACCTTCACCAAGAATGATGCCACAATACAGAGAAAAGATGATCAGCTTTAACAATTGGCTTAAACTCTGGTGTCATTCAAAGGGGATCCAATGTCTGTCTGCCTGGGATGACATGCTGGACAAGCCACGCTGCTTCGCAAGGGACGGCTTGCACCTGTCACCCCTGGGATTCCGGATTTTGGCAAAGGCTCTTGCCACCCCCATAGTGCCTTTTTTTGGCAAGGCTCAAATTCTAAACCTACCACCCTAGAACACAATAAATAAAAAAAACTAAGGGTAATGCTGCTCAATGCCAGAAGTCTCAACCTCAAGATGCACGCACTTGAGGCCCTTCTCAGTATGGAGAACATCGATGTCTGTGCTGTGACAGAAACCTGGTTCAAGGCTCCTGAGAGCACCCCAGCACTATCAGGTTTTACCTCATATCATGCGTTCCGGCCCCAAAATCCGGACAATACCAAGAAAGGAGGGGGGGTATCCATATTCATCAAGGACACCCACACCTCAAGATTGGTGGCAACGCACGATGCATCGGAGACCATCCAGGTGCAATTAACCATAGGCAAGACTGCTCTGCAATTTGTAGCATGTTACAGGCCACCCTCGCAAACTCAGGAACCTCACATGGCTTTCCTGAAAACACTGGAGGGGATAACTGTAGCTCCAAACACCATCATACTAGGTGACTTCAACTACCCTAATATAGACTGGGAACACTACTCAAGCCCAAACACTCTAGCCCAAAAGTTCCTGGAATTCATAAACTCAAATGCCATGGAACAACTAGTCACCATCCCACAAGAGGAGAAAACATACTTGATCTCATCATCACGAACATGGGAGCACAATGTTCAACACCGGAAGTATACCCCTCACTGGTGAGATCAGATCACAAACTAATCTCACTGGAGGTCCTCATCCCGCCCCCACCTGAAATAAAAAAGACCACAGTAAAGAACTTCTCGAAAGCCAACTTCACACTTCTAAAGACTAGTGTGGTCTCCTTTAAGGCCCCCAGTCAGGCGGTAAACATTACTCAAGCTGCTGAATCACTTACAAATGCCTTCTACCAGCACCTGCAGGGCTGCATGGATCAGGCAATCCCAAGCAAAACAAAGACTCTTTGTACCAAAGGCAAGCGTCCAGTCTGGTGGACCCCAGCCATAAACAAACTCTACAACAAAAGGAGGAAGCTACTACAAGATAGATCAAAATCCTTAAAAGGTAAGACACCGCTGATCACTATAAGTAAAAAGCTAAGAGCTCTCATCAAATCATCCAAAGCTAATTTTGAGAGAAAAACAGCTAAGGACTCAAAAGACAATCATAAGGCATTCTTTAGCTATGTTAGAAACCTGGGAGGAAACTCCCAGATATGCTCAGAATTAGTTCAAAATGATGTGAAGATTACTGATCCTACAGACATTGCCAACATACTGGCTGACAGGTTCAGTGCAAACTTCTCCCCCCCTCCCCCCCAAAAGGAGAGATATCTATACCAAATGATTGTAGCCCCCTCAAACATCTCTAATGCCCAGGTGAGAACTGCTCTCTCCAAGGCAAAAAACACAGTATCCATGGGACCTGATAGTGTCCCCGGCTGTGTGCTCCATGAACTCAACGAGGAATTAAACCCGCAGTTAGGACAGCTGTTTAATCTTAGTCTCACCTCCGGATACGCACCCAGGAGTGGCGCACAGTGACTGTGGTCCCACTTCACAAAGGCGGTGCCTCCACCGACCCTGGAAATTACTGTCCCATTAGCTTGACAAGCCTTATCTGCAAAGCCATGGAGAGGATCATAATGGATCTCATAAATAAAGACATAGGGAATTTGCAGACTTTGGATCCAACCCAGTTTGGCTTTGTCAAAGGCAGATCATGACTTTTAAACTTGGTTGACTTTTTCGAGACAGTCACCAAGGCCATTGATGAGGGAAAGGCAGTCCATACAGCCTACCTCGACCTGGCGAAGGCCTTCGATACAATACCCCACTCGGGTATCATTGAAAAACTCATCAGCTTAAATGTAAACCCATACATCACAAGATGGGTTGCAAACTGGCTGAGTGACAGAACCCACAGGGTCAGAGTTGCTGGCGCCATGTCAGACTCAAAGCCTGTCACAAGTGGTGTCCCACAGGGCTCAGTCCTGGGCCCACTCTTGTTTGGCATCTACTTTTCTGAAGTACAAGCAAACACAGGAGGGTTATGGCTGACAAAGTTTGCAGATGACTGCAAACTGAGCGCCGTAGTCGAAAACACATCTGACACAGATATCCTTCAGAAGGGTCTCACAGAAACGGATAACTGGTGCCAGAGCCATGGCCTAAAGTTAAATGCCAAGAAATGCATAGTCATACCCTTCGGGAAAAACAAGGTTACCCCTAGCTACCATATAGGTGGCAATCCACTGAGCACAGAAGAAGTTATCAGAGACCTGGGGACCCAGGTTGACAGTAGCCTTTCATTCGACACTCATATTGCTAAAGTAGTTAGGAAGACCTTCTACATTGCCCACCTTATCATGAAGGGATTCACATCTAGATCACGGGAGGTCATAGTCACCCTATACTCATCACTCATCAGACCAATGATTGAGTACAATGCCCCATTCGGAATGTATCTGACCCGACACTTGCAGCAGCTGGAGAGGCCACAAAAGTTCCTCACCAAAAGGATAAAGGGTCTCAAAAATCTGTCTTATGCTGCCCGACTGAAAGAACTCCAGCTCTATTCAGTTGCCTACCGCTTGCTCAGAGGTGACCTGTGCCTGACATACAAGGCCATGTCAAACCCAGATTTGATGAACATGCTTCACCTCAAAAAATCTAGATCCCTCAGAACCACAAGGGCGGGAGACTTAAACCTCGACACGGTTATTAATAGGATGTGCTGGAGGGATAGATTCATCACCCAAAGACTCCCTATGCTGTGGAACAAAATCCCAGTATATGTGAGGCACAGCACCTCGCTGGCCTTGTTCAAGAGGAATCTTGACCAATGGATGGGAGATCGCAGATACACCCCAGGGATTACCTCAGTGTCACTGCTCGACAGAGGCACAGCAAAATAATGGGCATAGTTTCTCCAAACTAAAGGGGTGGCGTAAGCAACAAAACTATGGGCTAGGCTTGTAAATGCCCTCGGGCAGATAGCCTAGTATGAACCTATGAACCTATGAACAAATGTCAGCATCTTCCAGGGTTAAGAATGCTTGCAATGAGTGCAGTTTCTGGTTTAGACTCATAGCATTTAGCAGCATGACATTTAATTTGTGTTTTGATTAAATTTTCATATCGGTAGTTTTGACCTCATGGGATTGCCTAAAAAAAGCCACTATGGGAGAGCCTGAAGCCCAAGGGAGACAGATGCAGGCCATCAGTGGCAAAGCATTGTGTGGTTTGTCAGTCATGTCTTTCCAGGCTGTCTGGTATTGGATCCCTTTGAAATGAGACCAGAAAAGCCAATTGTTAAAGTCAATCATTTTCTGTTTGTATAGAGGCATTGTTCTGGGTGATGGTAGAATGCTGCTTAAGGCTAGGAACATACCTGCCTGGGACACATATTTAGTGAGCTTGATCATGTCTCTCTTCATATAGTCCAGGGAGGTGTGTCACAAGTCATTCACGCCAACATGGACTGTGATAGAGTCGAAACAGTACCTGTTGTTGAGAGGCTTGAGTGCATGGGTGATTCTGGCACCTGACAAACAGCTAACTGTGACTCTCTCCTTATCCAGCCTGGTGAGGGGCACATCTGTGTATCTCATAATGGAGTCACCTATGACTAATATGTTGGGTTTATGTTTAGGCCTTAGTGACTGTGAGACACAGGTGTGTGGACTATGTGTGGTGGACAGTGGAGCTCGCTTGTGTTTTTGCCTCAGAGGTATCTTTTGTTTGGGTATATTTTTATTGAGGACCTCCGCATATGTGGGTGTGTGTTGTGTAGGTGTGGATCATGTTTGAAGTGTGGTGTTTGTGCTGACAAGCTTCTCAGTACCAGATATACTGGCTTGTGAGGGAGAGAGCATTGAATATAGGTTCTTAATGTAACTGCATCTCTCATAAATTGTGTTCTTAGGTGGTAGTAGCAGTAGAGGGCTGTCCGTGTACATGAGGCAGTTGCTACACTGTCTCAGGATGCCCATATCAACCAGACTGGCAGGAGAAAGCACAGGAAATTGTCCATACCTATTTGTCAGAAAGTGAGGTCGAGAGGCCAGAGAGAGCTAAGAGGGTAAAGGGTGAGACGTCTAAGAGTAGCACTACTAGGTGATCACACAAGTGCTACTAAGGGAAAATTTGTAGCTGGAATACCTCACAAAGGGTTAAAAACAGTATCAAATGTGTTACTATGGAATAGATACTGTATCTATATGTACTATAGAGAGTTACAGGTGTGGTGAAATGCATCTTGTTACTCCCAAAAACTGTAGAACAGCAGAGGCTTTGGCTGCCTGTGACATACACCATGCTTGTCAAGTACAATGTGTCTGGTTCCACAGCACACTCCGACAATGTAAGACCCTGAAAGTAGAATGCTTGCATCCTACATGTAGGCTTTACAACAGGTCATCCCACAGGACATGAAGCCCATACTATTATCCACATAAGTTTCCCTATGTGGGTATGTGTGGAGGTCTTCCTTACCACCCAAATGAAGGACATGTACAATCCAGACATAAAGCATCCTAGTACAAATGTAGAAACAAGATGGACAAAAGTGCTGCAAAAGCTGTAGAATAAACTTACCCAAAATGATCCCTGAAGTAGGCAAGGCAGGTATGTTTGCTGCAAAACCAAGTATGTCAATAGCACACAAGCACACTTAATGTTTTTGTATGCTCCCCCAGCCCTTTGACTACTATTGTGTGCACACACATGTGCACACACACACACACACACACACACACACACACACACACACACACACACACACACACACACACACACACACACGTGCACATATATATATATATATATATATATATATATATATATATACTTGTTTCCCACCTTTCTAAGCTAGTATAGTCCAGTTTTCAGGTTAGTGCTGAATTCAGGATTGTTACAAATCTCTGTGTTTGCCCATACCTTACTTGGATAGAAGGAAGTTCTCTGTTCACCTGCGAGAGAGGAGAGCTTTGAGTAGCCTATCTGTTCCTGGAGGAGTGGTTTCAGCCCAGAAATTAGTAGTTTATTGGCCATTTTGGGCTAATTGCTATCTCTTTCATTTCCCTGCTATTCCCGGCTCCATAAAGTCTCCTCTTCAAATTTTCTCTTGGAACTAGACAAACTTTCAACTTAAGCACTCAAGCCATTCATTTCTCAGCCTGGCACTTACTCAAAACTTATAGCAAGCACTTATGAACCCTAGCACTAGACCCTCCTGTAGTGCACAGAAGGACAAGGCTCTCTATACGAAATTACCAGCCATCCAGTAAAACAGTTCACTGTACCTATCCAGGCATGTCCAAAGGGCAGTTTCAGGTGTAGTCTCCAGTCTAACTGGTGAATCTAGGCATTTTGAGGCAATGTTACAACTGCCTCATGTACACAGACAACCCCCTCCTCCTACCACCAAACACTAATACATGTGAGAGATGCAGTTATACAGCCAAACTGGAGGCTACGCTCTCTCAACCCAAGACTGGATCAGACAGTCAAGAGGAGAAGGGAAATACTTGCATCACACCACCAGTCTCACATAAACCCATTAAAGCAGCACTGGAAAAAACACACATAAATACATGAAAATATACTCGGAGGCTCTAAATAAAAATCTGCAAAACCAACAGAGACCTCCAAAGCAAACATCCAAGCAACCTCCACCCCCAACACAAACCATGAAACACATACTTCACAAAACCAGTGTGCCATCCAATCACAGCCCTTAAGGCAAAATAACATACCCAACATACTAGTAATAGGTGACTCTATAGTCAGGCACACTGACGTCCCACTCACTAGGCTGAATAAGGAGAAGGTTACTGTTAGCTGCCTGTCGGGCGTCAGGATCCACCACATAACACAAGCACTCAGGTCACTCCAGAGCAAGTACAAATATGACTGTCATTGTCCATGTTGGTGTGAATGACCTGAGCCGTAACCTCTCTGAACTACATGAAAAGAGACATGGAAGAGCTCTCTGATCACGTAGCCAAGGCCGGTATGACCCTGACCCTGCGTAGCATCCTGCCCTCACCAAGAATGATACCACAGTATAAAGAAAAAATTCTCGATTTCAACAATTGGCTAAGTTTCTGGTGTCATTCAGAGCGGATCCAGTGTCTGTCCGCCTGGCATGACAAGCTCGACAAGCCACGCTGCTTCCCTAGAGATGGCTTGCACCTGTCACCCTTAGACTTTCGAATACTGGCCAAGGCTCTTGCCACCCCCATAGTGCCTTTTTTAGGCAAGGCTCAAAAGACAAACCCACCACCGTAAATAGCACAAGTAACAAAAAACTGAGGGCAATGCTACTCAATGCCAGAAGTCTGAACCTCAAAATGCACACACTCGAGGCACTCCTCAGTATGGAGAAAATCGATATATGTGCAGTAACAGAAACCTGGTTTAAGGCTCCAGAGAGCACCCCAGCACTACCAGGCTACAACTCATACCATACATTCCGACCACAGAACCCAAACCGAAATACAAAAGGCGGGGACGTATCCATATTTATCAAGGATACCCACACCTCCGGGTTAGTGACACAGCACGATGCTTCAGAGATCATCCACGTGCAACTAACAACGGGCAAAACTGCAATTCAAATTGTAGCTTGCTACAGATCACCCACCATGTCCCAGGACCCCCATTTCGCATTTCTGGAAACACTGGGAAACATAAAGGTCCTACAAAACACCCTAATATTGGGTAATTTCAATTACCAAAACATTAACTGGGAGAACTACTCAAGTACTAACTCCCTTACCCAACATTTCCTAGAATTTATTAACTCAAATGCCCTGGTTCAACTGATCAACACTCCCACCAGAGGTGACAACATATTGGACCTGGGCATCACCAACATGGGCGACCGGTGTTCCACACTGGAGGTCAGCCCCTCACTGGTTAGATCTGACTATATAAACAAATCGCTTCGGATATCCACATTCCACCCCAATCCCCGGACAAGAAAACCACCATGAAAAACTTTTCAAAAGCAAACTTCACGTTACTTAAGACTGAGGTGGAAAGTTTTAAAGCTCCCATGCTGAAGGATAACACTGTCCAAGCTGCAAAATACTTTACTAATGCATTCTACGGGCACCTACAAGAATGTATGGATCATGCCATCCCAAGCAAAACCAAGACTCACTCCTCCAAGAAAAGGAAACCAGTCTGGTGGACCCTGCCATAAACAAACTATACAATAGAAGAAGGAAACTAGTACAGAAAAGAGTAAAATCCCAAGAAGGGAAGACATCCCTGATCAGTATCAGCAAGAAACTACGATCCCTCATAAAATCATCCAAGGCAAGCTTTGAAAGAAAAATTTCCAAGGACTCCAAAGATAACCACAAGGCATTCTTTAACTATGTCAAGAATCTAAGTGGCAATGCTCAGATCTGCTCAGAGTTAGTGCAGAATGGCACAAAATACACTGAACCGACCGATATTGCCAACATCCTGGCAGACAGGTTCAGCACAAACTTCACCCCCCCCTCTCACCCCCAAAAGGGCCCATAACCATACCAGAAGAATGTAGAGTCCCTGAAACCACAGACACTCAGGTTAAAACAGCCCTCTCCAAAGCCAAAAACACAGCATCAATGGAACTGGACAGTGTCCCAGGCTGCATTCTACATGAGCTCAAAGACGAACTAACTCCTCACCTAAATACACTGTTCAAACTCAGCCTCTCCACCAGCTATGTACCCATAGACTGGCGCACATCAATGGTTATTCTGTTCCACAAAGGTGGAGCCACAACAGACCCCGAGAACTATCGCCCTATAAGCCTGACTAGCTTGGTCTGCAAGGCTATGGAGCGCATCATCATGGAACTCATTAACAGAGACATTGGGAACCTCCAAACACTGGACCCTACCCAGTTCGGCTTTGTTAAGGCAGATCATGCCTCCTAAACATGGTGGACTTCTTTGAGACAGTTACCAAGGCTATAGATGAGGGAAAGGTAGTACACACAGCCTACCTAGACCTCGCAAAGGCCTTCAACACCATTCCCATTCTGGTATTATAGACAAGCTGACCAGCCTGAACATAAACCCCTTCGTCATAAGATGGGTTGCCAACTGGCTCATGGACAGAGCCCACATGGTGAAAATTACGGGAGCTAGGTCCGACTCTAAACCGATTACAAGTGGCGTTCACCAAGGCTCAGTCCTAGGACCCCTCCTGTTTGGCATATACTTCTTAGAGGTACAGGCAAGCACAGGAGGACTATGGCTGACCAAGTTCGCAGATGACTGCAAACTAGAGGCTATAATTGATTCTCCAGCTGACACAGACATCCTCCAAAAGGGTCTCACTGAGACGGATACCTGGTGTCAAAATCATGGCCTCAAGCTAAATGCCAAAAAGTGCATAGTCATTCTCTTAGGAAAAAACAAAGTACCCACAAACTACCACATAGGTGGTAGTCCCCTAAATATGGAAGATGTAATAAGGGATCTGGGGACCCACATAGATAGTAATCTCACCTTTGATAATCACATTGCCCAAGTGGTTAGAAAATCCTTCAACGTGGCCCACCTAATCACAAAAGGGTTCGCACACAGATCAAAAGAGGTCATTGTGCCCCTCTACTCATCACTCATCAGATCCATCATAGAGTACAACGCCCCATTTGGGATGTACCTTACAAGACACCTGCAACAGCTGCAAAGACCACAGAAGTACCTCACCAAGAGGACCACTGGCCTCAAACAGATGCCCTATGCAGCTCAACTGAAGAAATTACAGCTGTACTCGGTTGCATACCGCCTACTCAGAGGTGATCTCTGCCTGACATACAAGGCCATGTCCAACCCAGAATTGATGGGCGTGCTCCACCTAAAAAAAACCTTATCCCCACAAGCCACAAGCTCTAGGGATCAAAACCTCACCACAAAAAAAATAGGATGTGCTGGAGGGATAGATTCCTGTCCCAGAGACTTCCCATGCTTTGCAACAAGATCCCAATCTACATTAGGCAGAGCTCCTTGCTAACACTCTTCAAAAGAAACCTTGACGAGTGGATGGGAAACAGAAAGTTTACCTCGGGGATCACTTCAGTGCCTCTGCTGGACAGAGGCACAGGGAACTAATCTAAGGGGGTGGCGAAAGCCAACACATTCTGGCTAGGCTTATAAATGCCTTCAGGCAGATAGCCTAGTATCTACCTATGAACCTATGAACCTAAGACATCACAGCATATACTGCATTATTATGTGATTCAATTTACATCAAACAGAACTCTTCTCAAGACTTGTACATTAACACTTTGGAGGACACATACAGTCCCTGGCCTACATCTGGGCCTATATTTCCTGTATAGAATAAGAAAGAAAACACCCTTACTATTTTGTAAGTGAAATTATCACATTATACCATTTTTACTACTATGACATTAACCTCTATCGCTATTTACAGCCCTCCACACACAGTATGCCCCATTGTTGTCATTTACACCGATTAGCTTAAACCCCTACACCAAGAAAGTTTCATATAATACCTCAAACAACACAAAAGTAGAATATATGTACTATAGGAAAAGGGAAAATGAAACCAATCCCCATTCATCTCCCTTTTCTTATACCTGAAGAGCTTGTAGTGTGTCAGCTTTCCCTCAGGTCACATGCAATCTTCTGTAGCACGATAAGCCCAACAGTGGCAGTGGTTGTTTTTAGTGTAGAGTGTCAAGGGTCTTAGCACAGTCATTATGGTAATGAGCTTATTTCAAGCAAATGTTTATGAATTACTCTTTTGTCTCATTGTGCATATTGTGCAACTTAGCTATGCTGTGCCACAAGGCTAAGTCAACTTTGTTCACTCACATAAGTACCTGCAAAGCATACTGAGCATCTGTCAGTGGGCCAATGTTCTCAGCAGGACATGAGGACAATTATTGTAACATTATGGGTTATAGAAGCACTCAGGAAGACAAACAGTGGCATATTTAGGCACTGTCATGCTGGTACACCCTTTACATGTCATTGTTCACACCTGAACAGCATTGCCAAGCCATGTATTTTCATACCATGCAAGGGTAACACTACAAATTGTTAGACTAATGATTTGCATGATGCAGCATATCATGTGCCAACAGCAGCAATATGCATGACCATAAGAGAGTTACAATTTCTCTTTGGAATGGAACCGACATCTTGACCATGGCTTCTGAGGGCACTGAGTGTGGCAGGGGTCCCAGGTGGTGCAGTAAAGAAAGTAAAATCTTTCACTACTTTATGTATAGGTACCACTGGATGCACCTGCTTTGGGATTTTTATGACGGAAACCACAAAAAAAAAATACAAACAAAACAATCAAAATCTGTATACATATCACTAGTAAAACACAGCAAAAAACACAAAAGGAGCTGTGTACTATTTCATTTCACTACTACAAAGTGCTTTTGTCTCACATAGACTTCATCAGAGTAAAATAAAACTGTTGAATCAAGAGAGGTGATGTGAATAACAAGCTTGAATTAAAAGAATTCATTTGGCAGATTAAGTTAAATGCATGTGAAGAACCAGGGTTAAATTAATATATATTTTATTGTGTGTTAAAGAACAAAGCAACTTTGATATGACTTAGATCCTCATGAATAATTGAAAAAAGTTTTTAATATTATGGACTTTGCCATCTTGATATATATATATATATATATATATATATATATATATATATATATATATATATATATATATATATATATATTGGTAGTTAGGTAAAAATATTAGAAACCATTCAAGTTATTTATGTTTAAGCATTGTATTTATATGCATTCATGCACAACCCATATTATTTGCTGTATTATTATTATATTATTAATGGCTGAATAGACATTTTTCTACTGTTTTACTTTTTTTTCCTTTTTCTTTTGTCTTAGTACAGATTTAAGAATCATTCATTCACTAATTAACTGTTGATTGGATTTGAGATCTGATTGGTAACTTTGAGTTTTAAAAGCTTGGTGGCTTCAACAGTTTTATTTTACTCTGACCTTTTATTTATTTAGTGAAATAAAATAGTACACAGCTCCTTGCATGTTTTTTCACTGCTTTTGCCAGTTCTTTGTGTGCAGGTTTTGGTTGTTTTACTTTTATGAGGCTCCCCAGAATAAAGTGGATGCCTAGTACAGTCATGGCAGGGAAGTGACTGCTGCAAATGGCACCAGTCACTCCGGTGAGCAGTGCTGATACCACTACACCGACCTTAAATGGCAGCATCCCGACCATCTTAGCCAATGAAAAGAGGAGGTCAGAGACACTGCTCTTGAAATTCACACTAAGTATGCAGGCCTGGCTATTTCCATTATTTGACATATAGCTAAATGGGCCCTTGTAGAGCATTTTATTGATTTTTTTTTGTAATTAATGTACTTCTTTTGCAGCTCAGGAGCAGATTTCTGAGAATGAGCTCCTGTACTGGAAAAGAATGAAGAGTCTCTTCAGATGTAGGTGTTAGCATAATTACTGTGATGTTATTTATTAGTTTGTTATATCCTAGCAGCATTGAAGTACCCATTGCTGTAGCATGTATGGTTACCTGTGACACACCTCTGTCACAGCTTTATGCACAGTGCGACATACTCAGTATATCTCTCTATCTATAGATGGATAGATTGATTGATATGTATTTATTTATTTATTGCAACAAACAAATTCACAAAAAGAAGCCCAATGAGAGCCAAACTGGTAAAATAACCAAAGCCAGGATAAACTGAAGAATAATTCCGATTTAATACCAAATTTCACAAACTTAGCGCTTTCGCCATAAAACATTTGGCTTCATCAAAGTCAGTGGAAAATCTAAAATCATTCATATAAATAGTTACATCATCCAGCAACAACCAATCAGTTTCCTTAATATATTAATAAATAATTGATCATTTTAATTAAAATAAAATTTCTCACTAAACTATTCCAGCTGCTTTAAGAACAAAACATATATTATGTAAAAATGTATATATAAATAAAAACTCTTAATACACTTAAAACTCAATAAATATTATATATATGTATATATTAATATACCTATATCAACCTATACTTTTATATAATACTAAATACAAGTATATGTATGTATGTTTATTATATAAACAAATAAATATATTTAACTAATATACACATTACTTCACTCAACTTTCAAAATAATTATAACAATGATAATAAAAAATTATGTGTAATAATATTGGCCACTTCAATACTTATAATAGAAACAACTGTTGTGTAGTAAAACTACATATTAAAAATATATTATGTTACGTTAATAGTATAACTCCTTGACTTCAAATAGGGAAAATGGATATACTATCATTAATACCTGGGTTTTGGGTGGCATTTAATCTAATTTGCCAAGCTATTTCCAACATGTCAACCTTCAGCTTGTCATCACCTCCTCGTATGTCGGGCAAAACTCGACCCAACACAAAGAAAATAAACTTTTTAAAGTTTGGACAAACTATGGTGTGCATGTATAGGGCATTGAGGGTGTCCTTATTTCTAATAGCTTTAAGGTGTCCTGCAATTCTTTCTTTCAGTTTCCTTACCGTCTTTCCCACATAAAAAGCCGGGCATGATGTACAACTAGCTAGATACACTACTATTGTTGAGTTGCAACAGCATCTTCCTGGACAGGGAACAGACCTATTATAACCCGCAATTACTACATAGGGCCCCTCATTGATGTATCTACAAATCCTACATGCCCCACATTTATACATCCTTGAGTAACATTTACTAACCGGTGTTTGCTCTAAAATACTTTTAACATTCTTTCCCTTACTAAAGAAACCCTTAACATGTCACCCACAATTTCTTTTGTGTTGGAACTAAAACTAAGTTCCCAAACCCTCCGCATAGTGTCCACAATAAATGGTGTCTGATAATTAAACTTCAAGATCATTGCACTATTCTTAACTCCTTGGTTAACTTCCCTTTGTATTATATTTCCACCTCTTAATATGGGAGGAAACTGGATAGCTCTTTTTGTTTTTATTTCTCTTTTGGTGTTAATGAAAAGTTTAAGAGGATAACCTCTCTCTAAAAACATACCTACTAATTTGTAAAGTTCTTCTTCAAAAATCTCATTGTCACTAACCAAACGTGACAAACTCACCATTTGGTCCTTGACTACACTCTTCTTCTGATGGTAGGGATGACTACTTCTATAATGTAACGCGGAATTACTATATGTCTTTTTTCTGAATATAGTACTTTGCATCCCCTCATTAGTTTTTAACAAGTGTATGTCAAGAAAGTCAGTGTTGTTCTCATTCCAAGTACTAGTAAATTTGAAGAAGCTGGTAGCTGAATTTAAATAGTCTATAAATTCTGTGTCTTTAAATTCACTACCCTTCCAAAGAATCAGTATGTCATCCAGAAATTGACTATACAGCAGTATCTTTTCCATAAACCTGGAACCAAAAATAAAAACCTCTTCCCAGTGTAAGAGTACAAGGTTAGCAAACCCTGGGGCACACTTCGCCCCCATAGCTACGCCTGATACTTGCCAAAAAATTTCCCCTTCAAACATCAAGAAGTTATTACTTAAAATTAACTCCATTAAAGCCACTAAAAGGTTAACTTTTCCTCCTTCTAACCTACCATGTTTATTTAAACTTTCCCTGAAATACTCCAGTCCTTCCACATGGGGGATAATTGAAAACAGATTAATAACATCAATGGTGAGAAAGAACCCTGTAAAGGTATCATTAACATCCTTCAAATGTTCTAAGCAATTCCAAGAGTCTTTAATTATGTTGTCTACACCCAAAATGATCCCCTAAATATCCTTGTCCACAAAAGATGCTAAAGGTTCTGTTTTCGAGCCCTTGGCCGCTACAATAGGCCTAAAAGGGGGGTTCTCTATACATTTGTGTACCTTGGGGATCCCAAACAACACCGGTGTCACCGGGTGTTCCACATTTAAAAAATCAAATTTACCTTCATGTATTTCTCCTTGAAAAAAGTGCATCTAACAAAAACAAGTAAATCTTATGATAAGCTATATGCATTTCATTGAGCGATGCAGTCTGGTATGTCAGTGTGTCACTTAAAATTTCATGCATTTTAGCAACATAATCAAAATGAGCCATGATAACTACCCCTTCCCCCTTATCAGGCTTCATTATTCTCACCTCATGGTTATTAGCTAACTCAAAAAGTATTTTCTTTCCTCAATACTTAAATTGTCACGATCCATGAGCCTTCCAATATTATTCAACCCCCTCCTAACTTCACTGATGCATAATTTTTCAAACATCAATACTTCCTTGTGTGTTGGGGGTATAAAAGTGCTTTTCCTTTTAAGTGAACTTAAAACATTATTTGAATTGTTCATACCATGATTCTGTTCTCTAAACAATAAAGACAAATTAATTTGCCTTGTAAACATTTTTAGACTAATGTAATAATCAACAAAATTCAAATAAAATGCAGGAGCAAATGTAAACCCTTTACTTATCAAATCACGATGCACATCATTTATTGTTAAGGCACTGTAATTATATATGGAAAACCCATTTTTTTTACAGTGAACAATACCATTACCAGAAGCATTTACATCACTCATTTGTAACACATTAAAGTTTTCTGTGTCTTGCTGTACAACTACAATGTTACCATCGTTAACAGCTGTTACCGTCCCTTCCTGGCATTCCATTGCCATTTGTTGTTCGGAAAATTGTTGTGTCGGTAATAATGTGAGCCCCCCTGGGCTTGGTAACGCTGCCCTTCTCCTTTCTTGTTCATTAAATGTTCTGATCTCCTCACCTGGGGACCTGTAGGTAAAAAACGATCCTCGTGACTCAATTGTTCATTGTCACTAACATTATTACCTTCACAGTTCAAACACAAATCACCATTAACGTTTCCCCCAACCCTATTAGTATTTCTAACACCCACATTGTTGTTAGACTCAGAAGGATATACTTTGTTATTTTTGTAGTCTTCAGAGGCTCTCAATAACATTTTGGTTTTAATTTTTATATTTTTGTTCACAAAATTTTCAACATTGTCTAACGTAGAACGATATTTAACAGCATGCTGAGAAAACAACAGATCGTTCACAATGTTCTCATTTAAAGTCTTTATTTCTTTTTCCGTAATGGCCAGTCTGTTCAAATTGTTCTTAATAATAATATCACACATTTCCAAACCTGTTCTGTTGAAGAAATCAACCAGTTGCTTAAACGCTGTTGAGTCACCTTCCACACCCATAGGTAACTTCCAGACCCTCAATCCTTTAGGCACCTGCTTTAAAGAAACAGATTTCGTAAAAAACGAATTATCCATTTGTAGGCCCCTGTATCTGGGACACAAATATCCAAACTGATCTATTTGCTTACTTAATGGTATTAAAGCAGAATTATTCTTCAGTTTTTCCTGGTTTTGGTTATTTATTTATTACATTTGTTTAGTGGGATAGTCCTATTTTGCAGAAAGCTACCTCTTTTTAGTGGAGGCCCAGGGTGAAATGTTGCAGAAAAATTCCAACATTACATAAGGGACATACAGGGCAGAGGTATACAAGTAATCCACAATTTAAACAGAGCATCATCAAATAATAGCAGCATCATGTGATAAGCTATGAAAGTTTTTCAAGGAAGAAAAGCAGTGAAAAAAACATTACATAAAGAACACAGTAAACAGCTCTTATACAAGTAATCAACAGCGGTATAAAAGTAATCAGCAAATATACCTCTTTTAAATGGAATATCATTAATTAATAGCAGAATCATGTAAAGAGTTATGAAAAATATTTGAAAATGAACATGGCAGAAGGAAAGAAAAAGAGGAAACTGAAGGATTAGTATTAAGAGGTGAGAGAGAGAATGTTTTTGGATTGGTAGAAGGAGGAGGTGGGAGAGGACGAGGTGCGTTTGGACCAGTAACTAAGTGAATAGTGCTTCAAAGAAAAAGGGAAAACTATGCGCAGATAATATCCGAATGATGCCTTTCAGCACAGTGCAGCAGCTCGTAGCATTATGGCCTCAGAAAAAGAAGTTCTCCACTTTGATTCTCGGATTGAGTGCTTCCTGTGTGGAGTCTCTGTGTCTTTCCTATATGCTTGTGTGAGTTTTCTCTGGGTGGTCTGGTTTCCTTCTGCAATCCAAAGACATGCATGAGGTGGACTGGTCACTTTAAATTGGCCATAGGTATGAGTGTGCTTGTGTATATGTGATATGAAAGAACAACCACAACAATGCTAGATCACCAGTGGTGTGAACATTGGGTCTAGGTGATTGTCACTGTTGCAGTGACACCTCTGACTGCATCTGCAAAAACAGGAAAAAAAGGTTGTGGATGGATGGATGGATGGATAATGCCTTCCCAACCCACATGCAAACCCTACATGTACAAGGAATAGTCTCAGAGATACTCGCATTCTTTATTTGCTGGAATTTGCCGGGATTGGTCTGCCTGAATGGCATATCCACCATACTGTACCTAACATTTAGAGATGTTGGTGCAGTAATGAAGTGTGGATATTGCCAAACACAGCCAATCACAATCAGGTCCTGTCCCTGTGTCCTGCCCCTGCCAGGAGAATATATGACAGGGGTGAGCTGCATCTCATCCTCTTGATAATGTTATTGAAGATTAATTCAGATAAAAAGCACTTAAATAAAACTGTCTGTGTGCTACAGTTGTCATCCTAGCCATTTTTTTAGATTTTAACAGTTGTTTTTTTTTTTTTTTTGTTTGGTTTACTAGAATGTTATCACCCTACCATATTCCCATGCTGGTGCCACCTCAGCCTAACATATTGTTAGAATTCATGCATTACCACTTGTGTGCCCCTTGGTGCATAGCAATGTGCCTCATGGTGGTTGCTAAGCACCTGTTGATGCTATGCTGGCAGCACATGATTGTCTACCTTTTGTACATCTCCCTGGCATTATAGACAGGTGGGGTTGCATAAATACTAGCTCTGTTCATATTCCGATGGCAGGTCTTGTCTTTGAATCACATCACATACCCACAGGGTCTCAAATTCACATATCCTCCATGACCTACTATGTCCAACATATCCATCCTGCCAGTGGAGGGCCCACCCCCCAACTCTTAGCCGAGAGCATTTTGCTGCTGCACCTCTGCATGTACAACATCCAACAAGGACATTTTAGTTAATATACCAAGTGAGCACTATTGGCCCTGGCATAGCATCACACCTAGTAGCTATGTAATATACCAGTTGGCACTTGTCAGAATGGTACAAAATGTTTGCAATGTTTACAAATGCTGGAGATGAAAGCAGAAGGACATAAGCAAAAGGGAAAGTTGACTAGAAAGAAAAAAGAGAAATAAAGGAGGGAGGGCAAGGGCATGAAAGGAGTATAACATGTTTTATTATTGGTATGAAAGAAACGTAAAGCAGAATGTCGCAGACAAATTTGGGGGAGAATTGTGGAAGAGTAGGGTGATTATGCTAACTAATGTCTTAATGGTGAAAGCATTTGCAAAAGACATTTTTGTGGAAGCATTTTTGGACTGTGCCTGAATTTAATGCAGTGGGTAATTTGCTTTAATTCACTAGTGAGAGATTTACAGTATTGAGGAGCCATCTCTGAAAAGGTGTGGTATGTGTGGTGTAGACTCTTTCCGGGTGTCTGAAGGGAGGGTATAGAGGATGGTTGAGATCTGAGACTGTAGGGTGAAGTTTATTTAGCAAGGAAAGTGAAGGATTCAGGGTTCAAAAGTTTATAAATAAGAGAGGTTAGGAAAACTTTAGTTTTTTAAAGTACTGGCAGCTGCTCAGGTTTGACCAACATTCAGCAGTGATGCCCGGTTTTAGGAGTAAGACTGATGAATCTACTGATACTGTTGTTGGTGCTAATTTGTAATGTTAACAGGTTTCTTTTGTTTCGTATTTCCATAATTCAGGCAATACCTAAGTAGAGAGAGAGAGAGAGAGAGAGAAAGTGTGTGTGTGTGTGTGTGTGTGTGTGTGTGTGTGTGTGTGTGTGTGTGTGTGTGTGTGTGTGTGTGTGTGTGCGTGTGTCATTTGAGATTCTTTTTGGATGCAGAGGACATTAAAGGCAGACCATAGTCTAGTTGGACAAGGAATACTCCTTTTCCAGTTGCTATCCTGTCTTCAGGAACAAAAAAGTGAAAATATTTTTTTAGCCCAAAACAATTGTAAGCTGATTATGGACTGTATTTATTCTATGCCACACTGGATTTTTTGTTGCTGATCCAACCATAAGCTGAAGCACCTGAAGTGTTGAGCGGTTTCCAGGGGAGTTTGGTTATTACAGACTACATTTTATCTAGGTGGTACAGTGTAGAACAGAGCTTGTGCTGGGTTCTGAAAAATCAAAGCTTAAAAAATAATAAACAAAATAAACAGCACTATGATTCACCAAAGGATGTTGGTTTGCATAATAGACTAACTGAAAGGTGGACTGCCCCTGTGGTGCCACAAATAATGGCACGGCTGAATATGATGGCAGACAGTGGCTACTCTGTTGTCAGGAAAAAAAAAAAAAACGTGTATGGCAGTACAGGCAAAGGCAGAAAAAAATGTAAATGACAAAAGGGAATCACACGGGTAGAGGATAGTGAAAAACTCTTCTGCATTCCTGTAGGACTGGGAATGGAGACCAGAAGTTATGTTATGTTTGGCATTATGTATTTGGCAACCACTGAACTACCAGAGCTATTAATAGATTGGGAACAGGAAAATGTCAGTAGTGATGCATGGGAAAGGTACCATTCTTTCTCTTAATGACCACATGTACATAGGTTTCTGCTTCTCTAAGCAAAGCCAGTTATGTAGTTGCAGGTCTTGTGCAATTACTATAACAGTCACTGTACTGTAAGTGACCAGATTAACTCTAATTTGCATTGAAGCAAGACACTTGAATTTGTTACAGCTGTGAGGCTGACAAGCACTGTCTGGACCTTTGAGTATGGTAACTGGGCCCTCCTGACCAGACAGAGCAATCGTGGACTAATAATCCCTTGATGACACTTATGCTGGCATTATCCTTTAAATAATGTACTTTTGTATGTGAACATGAACTGTAGTAAAGAATGACCACTAACACAGCTGTAGCAGCTATTGTTAGTCTTGAATATGTGAGAAAGGAGTGGACAAGATGGAAGCTGACTGACATCAACTCAAGAGTGATAACAGTATATATGTCTCTGCTGATTCACAGCTACTGTGTGTGTGACTTATCATATTAATATTTTCAGCAGTGAAGCTGAACCAGCCGCTTATGAAAACTTGTACTATTATAAAGACATGATGAGTCAGTCTACAGCATTAAATGCATTTTACAAGTATCTCCTCAGGGTGCATTTGCTAGTATTTTCACAGTTCAAATAAAAGAAGCTTCCATGTCTTACACATTCCTCTAATGAGAACACTTTATTTCTCCACAGATAAGAAGCATGAAATAGCACTCTAATGGGTGAGATTATACCTTTTATAATGAAAGGTTATTTCCCATATATGTTCACTTATCCTAACAGCCTTTAAGATTTTTTTAAAACATTCTTTCCTGATTTAGTCATGAATTTCCAGTATTGCATGCCTGCATAGAAAATGGTGCTTCAACTGAGAAACTGAAAAAAAATCATAATACATTTTAGCTTAAAATATTAAACAATAATACTTTATGACAAATATACATAATGTGACTCACATTTTACTGTAGATTTATGCTTCATAGGTAACTGTTTCTGCTGCATAACAGCTAACTCATTAAACTACTTTAGCACAACTTTGTATACCTATTCAAGATGAGCAGGAGCATATAATTGCTGCCCGTAAGAAGCCTGGCTGGCAAAGGTTTAAAAATGCATGTGTTTGCGCATTTTTCGCATCATGCAGCACAGCGGGGCTACGGTTAAAGTATTCCAGGTGCCAGAAAGTCTGCTCTTCAAATTTTCCCTTAGAACTAGCTGGTTTCTCATTAGTAGCACTAAAATCCGAACTCCTGTGACTAGCACTTGCTCTAGAACCTGCTGGAAAGCACTAGGAAGCCTTAAACTGATACAAGCACTCAACTCTCCTTGTTAATAAGGAGAAATTAATTGCAGGCACTAAACAGCCTATAATTGCAAAGTACCTTGCAACGGTAAGGAAAAACAGCTCTTGTACTTTACAAAAAAAGCACCTAAACAGGCATGTCCAAGGGTCAGCTTACAGTGATTTCTCCTGTTCACCTGGTGAATCTGGGCATACTGGGGCAATGCAGCAACTGCCTCATGTACACAGACAGCCCTCTCCTCCTACCGCCCGACACTACAACCTGTGAGAGATGCACTTACATAGACAAACTGGAAGCAAAGCTCTCTCCAGCCAAGATTGTTCTAGACAGTCAAGAGGAGATGATTAACACCTGCACTACACCTCAAGCAACACATAGCCCTTCAAAACTGACACCATCAACATCCACACATAGCAACACTAAACCCACATATGCAGAGGCCCTTAACATTAACCTGCCCAAGTAACAAGATGCATTGTGTTGGGCAACTAGCCTGGTCGTCAAGGTTCCTTTTGAAGAGGGCCAAGGAGGTACTCTGCTTGACATGTATGGGCAGTCTATTCCAGAGTATAGGGAGTCTCTGGGTCAGGAACCTATCTCTCCAGCATGTTTTGTTCATTGTGATGACAAGGTTTAGATCCCTGGAGCGTGTGGCTCTGAGGTATTGGGATTTCTTTAAGTGGAGCATGTCCAACTGCTTAGGGTTTGACATGGCCTTGTATGTTAAGCAGAGATCGCCTCTGAGTAGATGATATGCCACAGGGTATAGCTGGAGTTCTTTTAGATGGTCAGCATAGGGTATCTGCTTTAGGCCTGTGATTCTTTTAGTGAGGTATTTCTGCGGCCTTTCCAGCTGTTGCAGATGTCTTGTGAGGTACATACCAAATGGGGCGTTGTACTCTATAATGGATCTAATGAGGGATGAGTACAGTGGGACAATGACCTCCTTTTTTCTGGATGAAAAGCTCTTAGTGATGAGGTGTGCCACATAGAAGGATTTTTCTGACTGTTGTGGAGATCTGGTTATCAAAGGTGAGACCACTGTCCACCTGTGTCCCTAAGTCTCATCACACTTTTGGTGTTTAGTGTAATAATTTTCTTAAATGAGTTAATGTAATAATTAATCATACGAGTTTTAGTGGGTTTAGTTATGTTATATTGCATACTAATACATAATATTTTCCATGGCAAATAGTTTTTATCTGTTATTTGAAATTTTTTTTGTAAATCAAATTAATTTATTGATATTACAGTTAGTAATTCTTTCCAATTTGCAGAGTAATTTGGACTTATCCAATCTGAGATTGTTTTAGATATTGACGCTTTTATATATGTTTTTATATGAGGAAAGTTTAATCCTCAAAGCAAAACTAAACCAAGAAATTCACAAAAAAAGTTCCAGTCTTGACAAACAGGTGCCACGTTTATTAATCCTTCTGCAACTAAGCGCTTTCGTTCCAAAATCCATTAACTAGGAACTTCATCAGACAATACAAAAACCTGACTGCCTAATTAAAGCTGTTTTAAGTATATTATTTACTGTTTTTGCCTTATTTTTTCAAAAAAAAAAATGTTTCCTTGTTTCCCACCTTTCTAAGCTAGTATAGTCCAGTTTTCAGGCTAGTGCTGAATTCAGGGCTGTTACAATTTCCTGAGTTGCCCATACCTTACTTGGATAGAGGGAGGTTTCTTTGTTCACCTGTGAGAGAGGGAGCTTTGAGCAGCCATCTGTCCCTGGAGGTGTGGTTCCAGCCCAGAAGTTAGTTTATAGGCCATTTTGGGCTAATTTCTATCTCTTTAATTTCCCTGCAGTAAAAACTGCATTTGCACGGTTTTGCACAGCCGGGCAGCGCCTGTTAGCTAGGCCTAAATGTATCCCGGCTCCTCCAAGTCTCCTCTTTAGTTTTTCCCTTGAAAGTAGTCTAACTCTCAGCCTAAGCCCTTAAAAAGCATCCTGCAATCCAACACTTGCTCAGACCTAATAGCAAGCACTAATATACCCTGACACTTGATTGCCCAGCGGGGCAAGGCTCATTATTCACCCCTCACCAACCAAGAGACTAAGCAGCTCACCCTACTATTCAAGCATGACCAAAGGGAAATTTCAGGTATACTCTCCAGTCCAGCTGGTGAACCTGGGTATCCTGAGGCAATGTTACAACTGCCTCATGTACACAGACAGCCCTCTCCTCCTACCACAAAACATTAACATATGGGAGAGATGCAATTATATAGCTAAACTGGAGGCTAAGCTCTCTCCACCAAAGACTGAAACAGGCAGTCATGAGCAGAAGGTTAACACTTGCACCACACCTCCAGCCTCACATAGACATACTAAACCAGCACTGGCAAAAAATAAACATAAATACACAAAATCATACTCGGAGGCTCTAAATAAAAACCTGCAAAAGCATCACAGACCTCCAAAGCAGACACCCAAAAACCTGCACCTCCTGTCACAAACCAGACAACACATAAAACACAAAATCAGTGTGCCGCACAATCACAGCCCTTAAGGTGAAATAACATACCTAACACACTAGTAATAGGTGACTCTATAGTCAGGTACACTGACATCTCACTCACTAGGCTGGACAAGGAGAAGGTTACTGTTAGCTGCCTGGTGGGAGCCAGAATCCGCCACATAACACACGCACTCAGGTCACTCCAGAACAAGCACAAATA
This sequence comes from Protopterus annectens, assembly GCF_019279795.1. Taxonomy (NCBI): domain Eukaryota; kingdom Metazoa; phylum Chordata; order Ceratodontiformes; family Protopteridae; genus Protopterus; species Protopterus annectens. The sequence goes on from NC_056729.1 coordinate 1,243,321,879, forward strand.
TGACTCTGTCATTGTTCATGTTGGTGTGAATGACCTGAGACATACCTCCCTGGACTACATGAAAAGAGACATGGAAGAGCTCTCTGATCATGTAGCGGGTATGACCCTGACCCTGAGTAGCATCCTGCCCTCACCAAGAATGATACCGCAGTATAAAGAAAAAATGATCAATTTCAACAATTGGCTAAGCTTCTGGTGTCATTCAAAGAGGATCCAGTGTCTGTCAGCCTGGGATGACATGCTCGACAAGCCTCGTTGCTTCACAAGAGATGGCTTGCATCTGGCACCCTTAGGCTTTCAATACTGGCCAAGGTTCTTGCTGCCCCCACAGTGCCTTTTTTAGGCAAGGTGCAAAAGTCAAACCCACCACCGTAAACAGCACAAATAAAAAAAAAATGAGGGTTATGCTACTCAATGCCAGCAGTTTAAATCTCAAAATGCACACACTCAAACCACTCCTCAGTATGGAGAACGTCGACATCTGTGAAGTAACTGAAACCTGGTTCAAGGCTCCACAGAGCACCCCAGCACTACTGGGCTACAACTCATACCACACATTTCAGCCACAGAACATGGACTGAAACACAAAAGAAGGGGGTGTATCCATATTCATCAAGGATACCTACACCTCCAGGTTAGTGGCGCAGCATGATACCTCCGAGATCATCCATGTACAACTAACATCAGGCAAATCTGCAATGCAAATTGTGGCCTGCTACAGATCACCCTCCATGACCCTGGACCACCACTCCACCTTTCTGGAGACACTGGAAAACATGAAGGTCCTACCAAACACCCTGATATTGGGCGATTTCAATTACCCTACCTTTAACTGGGAAAACTACTCAAGTACAAACTCCCAGGTCCAGCGCTTCCTGGAATTTATCAACTCAAATGCCCTGGATCAGCTTGTAAACTCCCCTACCAGAGGTGAAAACATATTGAACCTGGTCATCACCAACATGGGCGACAGGTGTTCCACACCGGAGGTCAACCCGTCACTGGTTAGATCAGACCATAAACTAATCACTCTGGATGTCCACACAACACCACCACCTCCAACCGAGGAAACCACAGTGAAAAACTTTTCTATAGCAAACTTCACCTTACTTAAGACAGAGGTGGTAAGTTTCACAGCCCCCACGCTAAAGGATAACAGTGTCCAAGATGCAGGAACCTTTACAAATGCACTCTATGAGCACCTACAAGGATGCATGGATCGTGCCATCCCTAGCAAAACCAAGACTCACTCCCCTAAGAGAAGGAAACCAGTCAGGTGGACCCCTGCCATAAACAGGCTATACAACAGAAGGAGGAAACTAGTTCAGAAAAAAAGCAAACCCCAAGAAGGAAAGACATCCCTGATCAGTATCAGTAAGAAACTAAGGTCCTTCATAAAATCCTCCAAGGCTAACTTCAAAAGAAAAATAGCCAAGGATTCGAAAGATAACCACAAAGCCTTCTTTAGCTATGTCAAGAATCTAAGTGGCAACTTGCAGATATGCTCTGAGCTAGTGCAAAATAGCACAAAATATACTGAACCCACTAATATTGTCAACATCCTGGCAGATAGATTCAGTGCAAACTTCACCCCCCTCTCTCCCCCAAAAGGGCCCACAACAATACAGGAAAAGTGTAGTGTCCCAGAAATCACAGAAGCACAGGTGAAAACTGCCCTTTCAAAAGCCAAAAGCACAGCATCAATGGGGCCAGATGGTGTCCCAGGCTGTGACTTACACGAACTACAAAACAAACTAACACCCCACCTAAACACACTGTTCAACCTCAGCCTCTCCACAGGCAACGTGCCCATAGAATGGTGCACAGCAATGGTTATTCCGCTCCACAAAGGAGGGGCCACAACTGACCCTGGTAACTATTGCCCCATAAGCCTGACTAGCCTGCTCTGCAGATGATGTGTTTTTTAAATTATTAGTTTTCAATGTCAGGGTTACTGTATCACATTTCTTATGCACATTCTCTTGTTCTTTCTTTCTTTTTTTACTCATTGCTGTTTTTAAATAATAGCTTTTGTGTGTAAGTAAGGTATTTTCCTTTTAAATGTGAGCCAGGAAGTGATGTCATGATTTAAAAGTATTTAACTAGGCAGTCAGGTTTTTGCATTGTCTGCTGAAGTTCCTAGTTAATGGATTTTGGAACAAAAGCACTTACTTGCAGAAGGATTAATAAATGTGGCACCTATTGGCAAGACTTGAGCATTTTTTGTGAATTTCAAAGTTTAATCCTCCCTGTTTCCATGGTCTAATATGATGTATTAAAAATATTCTGTTTCTTTTGGGAAACCATAAAAATTTTATTAGGCATGAATTTTTTTCTTTAAGTATATTCCTTTCTGGTAACAGTTGTATTGCTAAGGCTATATATATGATCTTGGGCAGTAAAACAATTTTTATTAACTGTAGTCTATCTTCAAATGTTAATATTATTTTGTTCCATTTTTCCACAGAGATTTTAATTGTATTGATGATATTATTGTAGTTTTTTGAGACTAATTAACTATTATTCTTGCATAACTCAGTTCCTAAATATTTTAAGGTAGATTCTTGTTTCCCTATGATGTGATCCCCCTTAGTCTGCAGTTCTTTTTTTAATTTAAAAATAAACATTTTGATTTTGATTTATTGAAATGGAGTCCTGAAGTCATGTGAAATTTGTCAACTAATATATATCTAATTCTTCTAATGTCTCTTTTGTATTAGATAATGTTAGTAATATGTCATCAGTAAATAGCATTACTTTAGAATTGTATTGTTCCTAAACATCTATTCCTTTGAGTTTTATATTGTTACGAATTGAATCTGCCAATATTTCAAGAGCCAGTGCAAATAGAATCGGTGACATGGGACATCCTTGTTTAGTGCCTTTTGTTATATGTGTAGATTCAGAGGTAAAAGGACCTAACTTGACATATGCTAAATTATTTGTATATATATTCTTTAGGAGATGTACAAATGATGCAGGAAATTCACATCACATTAGGATTTTGAATAAATAGTACCAATTTAGGGAATCAAAGGCTTTCTCTATATCTAAGCCAATTAGGAGTGTTTATTTTCTTTATTAGCATAATCTATAAGAGAAATTATCCTTTTAATATTGTCATGTTTATGTCTATGATATATAAATCCAGTCTGATCATTATTTACTGTTTTGGATAGTGGTATTTTCATTCTGTTAGTTAATGTTGTTATAAATATCTTATAGTCATTATTTAATAATGATCTAGGTCTATATGAGGTACAGAGGTTCGGAGATTTGTTTTCCTTTAGGATTGGTGTGATTAAGGAATATCTCCTAGAGGGTGGTATTAAAGTTTGTGACTGAATTTCTAATAGAGTTTTATGGAAGAGAGATAGTATCTTTGAAGGAAAAAGTGTATATATTTCCATAATTATACCATCTATACCTGGAGCTTTATTATTTTACCCTCTTTTATTGTATCTGTAATTTCTTTGTAGGATATGGGTGCTTGGAGATCTAGTTTTCATTTTTCTGGTATTTTTTTACATTAGAACATTTTTCATCTAGATTTAATTGATCGATATGTATATTTTCATTTTGGAAATGTTCCATATAGTAATTTCTATAGGCATCAAGAATGTCACCTATATCCGAGACATTTTTCCCTTTCTTTTCATGGAAGATGCTTTTAATATTATTAGCTTTTGATTGTATTTTAATTCTTGTGGATAAATTATGATGATATTTATGAGAAGTGGCCAAGGTATTAATTTTTAGTTTTTCTAAAGCTAAACTAGTTTTATGTGTTAGAATTTCATTGAATTTATTGCTTAATACTTCTATTTTTTTTCCTTTCCAAATGATTTTAATTTTTTTCAGCTTTTACTGACAAAAGTTTGGATTGTTGATCTAATAATTCAGAATCCCATTCTCTGATTTTTTTTTATACCAAGTTAGGGTTTTACCATACATGTAAGCTTTTGAGTCCCATATCATTATTTTATTTATCTCTGTGGTGTAATTAATATCTAAGAAGAACTGTAATTCAGATAATAACCAGGGTTTGAACTCTTTAATTTTAGTTATATATGCTGGAATTCTGGAGTTAAAGATTAAGGGTTTGCACCCATTATGAAGTTTTAGTATCAATGAAGTATGGTCTGAAAAGGGTCAGGGAGTAATTGAGAAGTTAATGATTTTAGAGTGTAAGTCATAGGCAGCAAATATTTTATCTGTTCTAGTTTGGGTACAAAATCTGTGATCTTGATGGGAAAATGACAAAGATTTATTTTTTTTTAATTTGGAAGTATCTACAAGATGAAATAATTCTACTCACTTGTTTAAAGCTTTTGATACAGTAGACGTACGCAGCGATCTTTTATTTGCAGTTTCAGAAATATCAAATATACAGTTAAAATCTCCTCCTAATATTAAGTTGCCTTTATAATTATTGGAAATGAAATCCAAGTGTTTTTTAACTGTTCCTGTTGCAATGCCTGGGAACAAGTATAATAATTGTCTAGGGTTCATATTCTGTTATTATATTTAACTATTACTAATGCCATAAGGCCTTCTTTATCTTCATACTTAGAAATGATTTCTGGATTATTCACATTTGTTTTCCATAAAAGTGTTACCCCTTTTGTCTTTGTCTTATAAGTGGATTGCGTCAATATCATATATTCCTTAGGATTTCATTTGTAATTGTCATTTGTTTTTAAATGAGTTTCTTAAAGGAAGACAATTTGTGCTTTGCTCAGTTTAAAATATTTCGGTAGATTTGAGCTCTTGCTAGGATTGTTTAAGCCATTGGTATTTAAAGATAATAAAGTTAAATCCATCTTAGGTTATTTAGACTATGTATTTTTTGTTTTATTGTGACTATTAAACATTTTCCTCTGATAACTATAAAGTATATGTTTCAGCTTTTAAAGGAAATTATCAGTTTTATACTTTGAGTGTTTACCAAAAAATTAATGTTTTGGTCAGGCATACTAAAACTGTTTTGTGAAATAACAAATTTAAATTAATAAATGTTAACAAAAGTAAGATCTGCAGTAGCCATGGAATGAAAATCATTCCTAATCTGATGGATAAACCTAAGTCCATCAGATTATCACTCATACCTTGACAATCCAGAGCATCTGAGCTCCATAAATTGAATTATCATATGGAGAATATTTGTAATAAGAATAAGCAATATTTATATTATTTTGAACAGATATAGTACTATTGTAGATTAGACAGAATTCTAATACAATATAAACATCTAACCAAAAAATATATATAATTGTAAATTAATCCGACAAAAAACAAAGTAAAATGTCCAGGTACCACAGTCATGAAATGAGTAATCCACTTTATTGTAAGAATCACAGGAGCAACCAACATTAGTGCTTTCGTCTTAGCCACAAGACTTCATCAGGTATCTGATGAAGTCTTGTGGCTAAGACGAAAGCGCTAATGGTGGTTGCTCCTGTGATTCTTACAATAAAGTGGATTATTCTTTTCATGACTGTGGTACCTGGACATTTTACAATATAAACATCTACTTATTGTATAAGCAATTAATATTTACATGAAAGACAGATGACAAGCAATTCAATCATAGTAAAGTAGGATGTATCACATATAAAACGTCAGTAAAAGATTGTAGCACATAGTTATTTAACATATTCACCCTTACTGATGAAGTCTTTCAAAACTTATTACTTAATATAAATAGATGGTAATAATATTTTATACCTAATGTTTATAATACAATGTATTTTACTGGATATATTAGAAGTTATATTTCATTGTTTTCCAGCATTTAAGTAATCACTTTGTTTGTTGCTAACTTACTTAAAGCCACCAAGGACCCTGGGAACTACCACCCCATCAGCCTGATGGGCCTGGTCTGCAAGGCTATGGAACATATCATCATGGAACATATAAACAATGACATTGGTAATCTACAAACTCTGGACCCTACCCAGTTCGGGTTTGTAAAAGGCAGATCATGTCTCCTAAACCTGATAGACTTCTTTGAAGCGGTCACCAAAGCCGTAGATGAGGGTAAGGTGGTCCACACAGCCTATCTAGATCTCGCCAAGGCTTTTGACACCATCCCTCACTCTGGAATTATAGATAAACTCACTAAACTAGGTATAAATCCCTATGTCACAAGATGGGTTGCCAACTGGCTCACTGGCAGAACCCACACTGTGAAAGTAGCAGACTCTAAATCCAACTTCAGACCAGTGACAAGTGGAGTACTACAGAGTTCAGTCCTGGGTCCTCTCCTGTTTGATATCTACTTCTCTAAAGTACAGGCTAACACAGACGGTCTTTGGCTACCAAAGTTCGCAGATAACTGCAAACTAGGAGCCATAATCAAAACTCCTAATGATGTGGACATCCTACAAAAGGGCCTCACTGAGACAGATGCCTGGTGTCAAAGCCATGGCCTCCAGCTCAATGCCAAAAAGTGCATTGTCATCCCTTTTGGAAAAAACTCTATACCCATGAACTACCACATAGGCGATAATCTGCTTAACACCGAAAGTGTGATAAGAGACCTTGGGACACAGGTGGACCATAGTCTCTCCTTTGATAATCACATCACTACAGTAGTCAGGAAATCCTCCTATGTGGTACACCTCATCACAAAAGGTTCCTCATCCAGGAAAAAAGAGGTCATTGTTCCCCTCTACTCATCACTCATTAGACCCATTATAGAGTTCAACGCCCCTTTTGCTATGTACCTCACAAGACATCTACAACAACTGGAAAGGCCACAGAAATACCTCACAAAGAGGATTACTGGCCTCAAACAGATGCCCTACGAAGAGCATCTCAAAAAACTCCAGCTTTACTCTGTTGCATATCGCCTACTCAGAGAAATCTCTGCCTAACATACAAAGCTATGTTAAACCCAGAGCTGTTGGACATGCACCACGTAAAGAAATCCCAATCCCTCCGAGCTACACGGTCTAGGGACCTAAACCTTGTCACTACAATAAACAGAACATGCTGGAGGGATAGATTCCTGTCCCAGAGACTTCCCATACTCTGAACAAACTACCTATCTATATCAAACAAAGCTCCTCATTAGCACTCTTCAAGAAAAATCTTGATGATTGGATGGGAGATAGGAAATTCACCCTGGGGATCACTTCTGTGGCTCTGCTTGACAGGGGCACAGGAAAATAATTTTCTTGGGTGGCAAAAGCCAGGATACCATTTGGCTATGCTTATATAGGCCCTAGGGTCAATAGCCTAGTACCTACCTATGAACCTATGAACCTATGTGAAAGTTAGTGCATTTTAATTATCAGTGCATCCCTCTTCCCCCCATTTCCTACACATAAGGATTTTCATATCTGTCATTTCTTATTATAGAATGAGTGAAATTACAAGTTAAAAACAACAAATTCACTTATTGTGATTAATGATTATAGTTCCCATTCCATATTCATAAATTGCCATTTTATGGCATATACTGAAAGTTTTTAGATTTAAATGGCATCATTCTATTTTGTATAATCAGCAAAGGTTAAACTGAGTGATTATTGTCAATTAAATCCTATTTGTTCAGAATGTGATTGTTACATTCTGTGACATTCCTAGTTCAGGCTTCTATTGTTTCCCTTGAACAACTTTGTCAGTTTGATGTCATGTAGAAAACATTAATTACCTTGGTAACAGCTTAAGTATTATGTATGATCAAGATGGGTTACAAGACCACAATTCAAGTTAAAGCAACTATATGACTTGTTATGCACATTTACTTATATGAGAAAATCATCATGCTTCCCCTTGATGTTCAATATAGTGTATGTCATTTATGGCAAGTTAAGACAGTAGCATTATTATACACAAGCCCATGTTATTAAATCCTGTCTTTAATATCTAAATTCAGCAGACTGCTTCATCTTATATGACGATTATATATTTTATGTCTAGATTTACTAAAATCATACATTACATAACTATTTTGTTTTTTTTTTGGCTGTTGCTTATTTGAGAGACCACAAGCTGTAATGCTTATTCTTATTATTAGCTCCTTCCAAGCATGTTTATACAGTCCATAGACTTTAAATTATGAGACCCTTCTAGTTTCTTATTTGTTATAAGTATATTTACACCCTTACATGCGCACACATATCAGTACTTCAAGCACGGGCAACAATGCCCATCCAATTTTGCCAGAATACCATTCACTAGTTCATGTGGTGTGTTTCCAGGCTGTTCTTAAAATATCCAAACCAATATTTGTCCTGTTCCATTTTACCAGTCTGTTCCATGCAGTGGCCACTCTGCCAGTGAACCACTCAACACACCTTCCATTTCCACATATATTTCCAGAAAGAAAATCTGATGACTCTCTAGCACTTCCCTGCAACCCCAAACACCCCTAGAATCAGCTATCCCCTTATGATCAACACGTCCGAGCAAGCTCACCTCCCAGACCACTGCAAAGGGTACTGCACAAGACCAAGTGTTCTTAGTCTTTCACAGTAACTCAGACTTCCACTCTTATGTAAGTCCTTATTCCGTTTGGACCAAAATACATTTTAAATATAAAATTGCACTTATTTTTTCTTTTATCAAGAATCAACTTAATGATCTAAATGAAGTGTTGGGAGACCATCAATATGTGTACATGTGGTTTAAAACAGCCCTTTTATTATACATATATATTTATTTAAAACCAAAAACGTAATTGCTGAGAATTATCTCAGAGTCTCCTCAGAGCCATTAAGCATTATCGTCATTCTGTCTCCATTACCATAGCAACCTGGAAGCATCTGTTTCTGTTAGTGTGTCTGTGTACTGCATACCAGAGGCTCACAATGCACCTGAAGCAAAGCTTCACTTCATTGCAACTTCAAGCCTAATTTCCCTCCCTTTCAGTGAGGCAGCAGCTAGGAAAAGAACGGAGAGCAAACAGATAAAAAAAAAAAAAAAAAACTCCCATCAAGCCACCACAACAAGAGATACCACATTCTTCCAGCCTCCCCACTTCACACTCAACAGATGTATAAACAAACTATTCCCTGCCAAAATATCCCAAATCACTGTTTTATCCACCCCTTCCCCTGGATCCAGGCTAAAATACCAAATGTCTCTTCCTAATACACAAGCATCAGTAAACCTCAATCACAAACTGCAACCCACAGCTTCCCTGAGATGAAAATGGCAACATACAACAGCTGCCAGGCACAGCTGCAGCCACACACACCATGTCAGGCTTAATTAAACAGCACTCAAAGCTATGATACCTGCCATAATTGATATTAACTATGTTTAGACAGAATAATGATGACATTTGTACTAGCTGCCAGACACATTTTCATCCACGCACACTGTATCAGGATTGATCAAACAGCACTCGTAGCTGTGATATCTGCCATAACTGATATTAACTATATTTAGACAGAATAATGATGACATTTGTACTAAGAGCTTGCTACTATTATTTAACCAGGATATACATGACATTTCTAAATCATACTTTAACTGAAGAAGGCATTAGTCTCCATGACAGCATTTTTTTCAAAACACTCTACTGTTACTGCTATTATATATGATGTTAATTTGTTACATTTGAGTCTGAACTCTGATGAATGGTACCTTGTTTATTTGTGTCTTTCGGCTTATCCTGGTTAGGGGTTGCCACAGCGGAACTCTGGTCCGCTAATGATTGGCAGTAGATTTTTACGTACTGGCTTGCTGGGCCTAATGCACAACCTTCAAAGAAGGAACACCCATTCACGCATGTCGCCACACAGAAGACGCTCTATCTGAGAATTGAACGTGCAACGTCTAACTGTGAGGCGACAACGCTACCGCAGCACCACCACCGCAGTCATGAATGGTACCTTGTTGAATTAGTTAATTAATTACTTAAATTATTATAAGTAAAAACAATGAACATGAACAAGATAAGTATTCATTGAGTTCAAGTAGGGGAACAGAAACTTCTATGTTTGTATTATATGTTGCCTTGTTTGGCTTATATATAATGTAAATAGTAACCTATCTTGACCTACCTTTGTTTGTGAAGACTCTTTGAACATTCTGAATAAATCATTACTGTCTCTCAGTTGTTTAAGAAACCTTCCTTTTTTTAAATAAAAACAGATGACAAGTGATGTACCATATCAGTTGATACTTTGAGAGATGTAGTTTTAAGAGTATTTTTTTGGACAGCTATCTTGGAATCAGTTTTTTGTTTCTTCTTTCTAGCATTAGTCCAATGATTTGTTTCTTATATTCTTTTAAGAGTAGGGTTCATCCATTCCATTTCTTCTGGGATAGACACTATGTTGTTTTTGATGAATATAGTAGCATCTTCTAAGCCATTAAAGGTTCTCATCTCATTGGCAAAAAGCATTTTTATCTTGACTGGAAAGGACAGCTGTGCTTTAATGCTGTTTTGTTTCAACAGTTTTATTATTGGCCAGATTTTTTTCCTTTGTTCTAGTATTCTGGAAGAATAATCACTGTCAAACCTTATCAGGCTTTGATTGTATTTTAAGGGTGATTTTCTCCAAGCAGATTTTAATATTAGTTCCTTGTCCAGAAATGAAAGAAATTTTATAACTATGGATCTAGGTGGAATATTTGTTGAGTTAGAAGCAAGTTTCCTCAGTGCTCTATGCGCCCTTTCAATTCCAAATGAAAGGACGGGCCCTCTTTCAAATCTAAAAATTCAGGAATCCAGGTTGTTAAGAGTGAAATAATGTCTTCTCCTTCAGTGTTTTCAGGCAGACCAAAGATCCTTATGTTGTTTCTCCTTTCCCTGTTTTCTAAGTCATCTATTTTGTTAAGCAGCCATGTATTCTGTTTAAGCAGAAATTCTTTTTGGAATTCTTCTTCTTTGAGTCTCCATTCAATGTCATTTAGAGAAGTCTTTATATTTTTGTATGGTGTTGCTGTAATAGTTCCTTAAGAGTATCAGTCTGTTTTTGAGAATTTAATATGAGGTTTTCTAAGTCATTTTAAAGCCATCCATCTTCAAAGATAGTTCCTGTAAGGTAGATGTCATCAATTGCAGTTCTTTTTTCAAAGCAGCATCTGGATGAGAATTCCTTGAGTTGTTCATATTCAGTGGCTCAATATATCTCCAAGTTACTTGACAGGATAATTTTTGTATATCTCCATCAAAATTGATATTTATGCAGTTTAGTAGTTTATCTATAGATTTCTGACATTTTAAACTTGAAAATAATAAAATCATTTCCTATATTATTATACTAGTTTATGGAGCTCTCAAAATTCACTGCTCTCAGTTGGCCATCTAGGCTCTGCCCCCTCCATTTCAGTATTTCTTTATCAGCA